>NC_133122.1:4449062-4749062 GCF_033568475.1 Henckelia pumila
GAGTCTTCTAGTAGCCCCGGTGTTCCTAAAGCACAAGAGCTAATGGCTAATTTTCTCTCTAAGAATCCAGCAAACACCTTTGCAAGTTTATTCCGACCGGGTACAGTGACAAAACTCCGAGCTTCATCCCGGGGCGTGCTGTGGGGCCCACCTACATAAAAACCCATCCAATCGACAAGGTACACTTGGCCGAAGTAAGAAGTGCTCGCAGCCCAACACGAGCCTTATAAATAAAATAAATGGGACTCAGGACCATCATGAGTCTAAACTATATGGGATCTAACTCCTTATCGGTATGAGTATAAACTATCTAGGATATTTAATAAATAAAGAAATATAAGAACTTGGTCCTCAATAAATACTATTGGGGGCCAAATCTTTTAACCAAGTTGCCTTTGGTACAATGGTTAAGTACCCATTGTGAAATGGGTAGGTTAGGGGTTCAATTCTCATGGATGTGAATTGAATTACAATTTTCTAACACTGACTAGTGTACTCCTAGGTAGCGTCGATGTGGGTTTTGTAGGCGGTCTCTACGTGGCCTATCCGTGGGTGACCTCCTAGGGGAGATCCGGGTACAGTGACCAAACTCAGAGCTTCGTCCCGGGGCGTGCTGTGGGGCCCACCTACATAAAAACCCATCCAATCGACCAGGTACACTTGGCTGGAGTAAGAAGTGCTCGCGGCCCAACACGAGCCTTATAAATAAAATAAATGGGACTCCGCACCATCATGAGTCTAAACTATATGGGATCTAACTCCTTACCGGTAAGAGTATAAACTATCTGGGATATTTAATAAATAATGAAATATAAGAACTTGGTCCTCAATAAATACTATTAGGGGCCAAATCTTTTAACCAAGTTGCCTTTGGCACAATGGTTAAGTACCCATTGAGAAATGGAGAGGTTAGGGGTTCAGTTCTCATGGATGTGAATTGAATCCCAATTTTCTAACACTAACCAGTGTACTCCTAGGTGGCGTCGATGTGGGTTCTGTAGGCAGTCTCTGCGTGGCCTATCCGTGGGTGACCTCCGAGGGGAGATTCGGGTACAGTGACCAAACTCCGAGCTTCGTCCTAAGGCATGCTGCGGGGCCCACCTACATAAAAACCCATCCAATCGACAAGGTACACTTGGCCGGAGAGAGAAGTGCTCGCGGCCCAACACGAGCCTTATAAATAAATTAAATGGGACTCAGGACCATCATGAGTCTAAACTATATGAGATCTAACTCCTTACCAGTATGAGTATAAACTATCTGGGATATTTAATAAATAATGAAATATAAAAACTTGGTCCTCAATAAATACTATTGGGGGCCAAATCTTTTAACCAAGTTGCCTTTGGCACAATGGTCAAGTACCCATTGAGAAATGGGGAGGTTAGGGGTTCAATTCTCATGGATGTGAATTGAATCCCAATTTTCTAACACTGACCAGTGTACTCCTAGGTGGCGTCTATGTGGGTTCTGTAGGTGGTCTTTGCGTGGCCTATCCGTGGGTGACCTCCGAGGGGAGATCCGGGTACAGTGACCAAACTCCGAGCTTCATCCCAGGGCGTGCTATGGGTCCCACCTACATAAAAACCAATCCAATCGACCAGGTACACTTGGCCGGAGTAAGAAGTGCTCGCGGCCCAACACGAGCCTTATAAATAAAATAAATGGGACTCAAGACCATCATGAGTCTAAACTATATGGGATCTAACTTCTTACCGGTATGAATATAAACTATCTGGGATATTTAATAAATAATGAAATATAAGAACTTGGTTCTCAATAAATACTATTGAGGGCCAAATCTTTTAACCAAATTGCCTTTGGCACAATGGTTAAGTACCCATTGAGAAATGGGGAAGTTAGGGGTTCAATTCTCATGGATGTGAATTGAATCCCAATTTTCTAACACTGACCAGTGTACTCCTAGGTGGCGTCTATGTGGGTTCTGTAGGCGGTCTCTGCATGGCCTATCCGTGGGTGACCTCCGAGGGGAGATCCGAGTACAGTGACCAAACTCTGAACTTCGTCCCGGGGCGTGCTATGGGGCCCACCTACATAAAAACTCATCCAATCGACCAGGTACACTTGGCCAGAGTAAGAAGTGCTCGCGGCCCAACACGAGCCTTATAAATAAAATAAATGGGACTCCGGACCATCATGAGTCTAAACTATATGGGATCTAACTCCTTACCGGTATGAGTATAAACTATCTGGGATATTTAATAAATAATAAAATATAAGAACTTGGCCCTTAATAAATACTATTGGGGGCCATGCCGCCGCCGGTTCCCGGCCGGCCGACCACCCCACCAGACTCGCCTCGTCACGGCGACCCTACAGTCCAAATTTCAGGCCAATTGGACGTCATTTGGTCGGCCAAATCAGCTCCCGAAATGCCCCAAATCACGGGTCCGATGGCTGCTCCGATCTGCTCCGTTTCAGGCAACGGCCACCCTGGGTCAGTGTCGTCTTCATCTTCCCTTTCATTTCCGACCATTGCCCACCCTTTTACTTCTCAGATTACCGAGTTTTCAGCTCCTAACCAGACGCTGCCGCTGTTCACCGCGAGCTTGATCTCCTTTATTCCATTTCAGGCGAGCTCAGGCCATGGATTTCTGTCGTGGCTCATCCATTTTCAATTCCTTTCTGCCGCAGCCTCCTCTGATCCCTACCGGTATTTCCCACCCTCCAATTGCTGGTTTCTCACCGCCGGTGGTAAACGCCCAAATTCAAGTGTCTTCACCGAGTTTCGCACCGAGTCCAGCAATTTGCACCCCTCCGTCGCCCGAGTCTGCACATTTGGACCCAATTTCATGTTCTCCACCTCCTCGCCGTCCGTCGGGGGTTCGCCGTCCGCTGACTCGCGAGTTTACTTGGGCGAGTCAATCGGCTGCACTCAGTGGGTCAACCCATAAGTCCAACCCATGGTCAATGCAGTCAAAATTGTTGACTATGGAGTCAAAATTGGAGAGGTTGACCTTCAAATGGTTGACTTGGACTCTCAAGTCAAAATTGTTGACCATCTGGTCAACTCTAGCTCCAAAATTGCTGATTCAGTCCCTGTTTCATTTCGGGATGATTTAGCGCCTCCATCTCCTCGAGCTTCGAGGAAGAGCTTTGCTGATGTGATCAATTCGATGGAGGATCTTCCGGAACCAATTTTTCGGGATGGAAAACCGGGTATTCGATTCCCAGATGAGGTAATTTCTTCCCTCATTGAGACTTTTAAGTTTGCGCTTGTGGGGAAAATTACGGGTAATCGGTCTACTGCTCCCAACAGTTTGATTTTATCTGCTTTCTTGAAATTGGGACTTAAGACCTCGTTTAATCTGAAATTCCTTCATATGGGTTATTTGGTCATTACTCTTTTTTGTGAAGGGTATTATGCTCGTCTTTGGACGAAGGGAGGGGTTTTGTGGGAGCTGTCGGGATCCGCTTTTGTAAGTGGACCCCCGAGTTCAAATTTGAGGCAGAATCGCCCATTGCTCCGGTCTGTGTTAGATTCCCAAAGCTTCCTTTGCACTTGTATAACAAGAAAAGTCTGTATGCTCTGGCCAAGATTTTGAGAAACCCTATCAAATTGGATGAGCATACGGCTGAGATATCGAGAGGGGCTTTTACCCGTGTTTGTGTGGAGCTCAATGTTCTCGAGGAGAGAATCAAGCATGTGTGGGTGGGTTGGGTTGAGCATACCCAAGAGATTGAGGTTGTGTATAAGAGGGTGCCTTCCTACTGCACTGATTGCAAGATGTTGGGGCACTCAAATTCTGTGTGCTATTCCCATGGGAAAAATCCTAGGCCTCAACGTCCGAGACCAGCTATTGGGAAGGGCAAGAATGTGGTAGAGGGTTCCGCACTGCATCCTTCGGAGGAGTGCACCTCTGTGACACCAGCAGGCCCTGGGCCTTTTGTCACGGGGCCAGGCAATTGGGCCATTAAGAGGAGAAGACGCCAACCTCAGCGTCGGCAGCCTGTCATGGCTGACCAGCGCACCAAGAATGCTTTTGAGGTGCTGGAGTCTTTGCCAGAGGAGCCCGATCTTTGTCGATCGGTGTTGAGGACTGTGGACCCGGATGAAAGTCTGGATCCGAGCCCGGATCTCCCTGTGGAGAGAGATAGTACTCCTGTTCCTCAGTCAGTCCATTTTCCCAAGTCAGTCCAGATTACCCCGTCAGTCCATATTCCTCAGTCAGTCCATAGTACCCCGTCAGTCCAAATTCCCCAAGCAGTCCATAGTCCCCAGTCTGCCCATATTTTTGAGGCTGGGTTTGACATTTGTCCAGGTTTTCCTTGGGATCAGCGAGTGGAGGAGGTAGAGGATCCCTCTTTTGTGGTTTGTGCGGAGGATCTGGGACCTCCGCATGGCGTCCAGGTTTCTGCTCCTGTGGAAACTACTGTTTTTATTTAGAATCATAGCAGTCACTCAATTCCTTTGAATCCTAGGACTCCTGGGGAGAATTCCTCCTTGTTCATTGAGGGGCTCATTTCTTAGCAGGGCCGTCTTTGTCAGGAATTTGGCCCGATGACTGAGGACGTCAGTAAGGATGATTCAGGATCATTTTATGGTACTGAATCGTGTGATGGGAGAGAGCTTGGGAGGGAAGATTTGGACAATGATTTGTCCAACCTGTCCTCCAAGAGAACGCTTCGCTCGGATACGAATCGTCTGCAGACTCGCCATGAGTCTCGAAAGAAGACGGGGCCTTACCCTGTCCATTCCAAATGAATTGTCTCATATGGAACATCAGGGGACTCAGGAGTTCTGAGTCCCAAGAGAGGCTTCATGCCTTGGTGAAGGAGAAGCGTATTAAGATTTTGGCCATTTTGGAGCCGATGATTGCTCTTGATCAGCGTTATATGATGCGTCGCCTCGGTTTTCAAAGAGTTCTATCGAATCTCTCTGGTCATATCTGGGTATTCATGTCTGAGGATGTGAAGGCTGAGTGTGTTTTTTATCACACTCAATTCATTCATCTCCGTGTGTCGGCCCCCTTCTGCCGGTTGATGTCTTTTGTTCTTTTGTCTATGCCAAGTGTGACTACATTGGACGGCGCGACTTGTGGGCTTCTTTGTTGCAGGTTAAGCCTGATAGTGGTCCTTGGCTTGTTGGGGGGATTTTAATGTCGTGAGGGATGCCTCCGAGTGTCTTGGCTCGTCTGGTGGGAGGCAACTCCCTATGGATGAGTTAAACAGTTTTGTTTTGGAGTCCGCCCTGGTTGACGCTGGTTTTGAGGGCTCTTCGTTCACTTGGACGAATAAGACCATTTGGAAGCGTCTGGATAGGGTTTTTGTCTCTGTGGATTGGGGTGATCATTTCAACTCTATTAGGGTTGAACACCTTGGCCGCACTGTCTCGGACCATTGCCCCCTTTTGGTATCTGCCCCTATTTTCGCTCGGGGACCGAGTTCTTTTCGGTTCCAGAGTATGTGGATTTGTCACCCTGGGTTCCTTCAGACCGTCAGGATGAATTGGAACATTCCCTGTCATCTGCAGGGGATGCCCAAGCTTTTTGTGAAGCTAAAACATCTGAAGGGCCACCTTAAGTGGTGGAACCAGGATGTTTTTGGGAACATTTGTGATAAGATCGCTGAGGCGGAGAAGTTTGTCAGACTTGGTGAGACGGCCTATGAAGCGGACCCCTCGGAGCACTGCTGGACTCTTTTGTCCAAGTGCAACGAGGATCTGTCTAGGGTCACTGCCATGGAGGCGGATTTCTGGAAGCAGAAAGCCGCTTGCAATTGGCTTGAGGATGGGGAGAGGAACACGAAGCTCTTTCATAACATGGTTAAGAAGAAGTGGGTGACCAACAAGATCTTTCGCATTTGGGAGGATGGGACCTTCCTTACCTCCACGGCCCTGATCCAGCAGTCCAAGGCTGCCTACTTCCAGCGCCTCCTCACCGGGGATCCTTCTGTCCTGGATATCCCAGATTTTTCTGGTTTTTCCCCGGTGATCTCGGAGGCGGAGAACTTCTGCATCTCGACAACCCCCTCTTTGGAGGAGGTTGCTCGATTGTCTTTTCCATCTCTAGGGATAGTGTGGCGGGCCCTGATGGGTACTCCTCGGCCTTCTTTCAGCACTGCTGGGATTTTGTGCAGCAGGACGTCATGGACGCTGTCCTTGAATTTTTCCAGGGTTCCCCTTTGCCCCAGGGCTTCACTGCCACCACGATCACTTTGGTTCCCAAAGTCGAGGGTGCTCATGCTTGGATGGATTTCCGTCCCATCAGCCTGTGTAATGTCACGAATAAGATCATCTCGAAGCTTTTGTACTCTCGGCTGAAGTCAGTGGTTGGGGGTCTTATTTCTCATATTCAGAGTGGATTCGTGCCGGGTCGGATGATCTCTGATAATATCCTTCTCGCCCAGGAGCTCACTCACATTCTTAATCTCCCTGCCCGTGGTGGCAACGTCATCCTGAAGTTGGACATGGCTAGGGCCTATGACAGAGTCCAATGGTCTTTTCTCCTGGATGTCCTTAGGCAGTTCGGATTCTCCGAGCAGGTTGTGAGGATGGTGAGGGCTTGCATTTCTTTCTGCAAGTTCTCGGTCAATGTCAATGGTACTCCCGCTGGTTTCTTTGGATCTACGAGGGGTTTGAGATAGGGGGATCCTTTGTCCCCCCTTCTCTTCATTCTTGCGGCGGAGTACCTGTCTCGCGGTCTAGATCTGTAGTGACTCTTACCCGAATCACCTACTAAACAGAACTTAGGCATGCAATTAACTTAATAAACAGATATCAGAATAAACTGCGCGGAAACATTACTAAAATTACAATCTCAAGGCAAGGAATCTGTAAATATCCAAAATAGATTATACAACCAAATCGAAAGTTGTATCAACCCAAAACAATAGAAATAAACCTAGACGAAGCTCCAGCTGGTCAACCACTGCCTAGCCCCTCTTGGAACCACCCGCCTCGTCCAATCGCAAATCTGCCCCATGGAATAGGGTGTCCAGAAACACAGAGTATGAAACGTGAGCATAAAATGCTCAGTAAGAGAGTATGAGTATACATGCATGCAAAGTGAACTCCCTATAAACTCGAGGTCAAGGATCAGATAACAGAGACAGACCGGGCCCTGGTATGTAGCACGCTGTGCCGTCGCTTCAGGAGGTGGCTCCCATACCATAATACAAGTGGATATGCCGGACCCAAATCAATGGAAGTCCAACCACTAACAGGATAGGAAAAAACCCTACTAACAGACATCTCGAAGGAGATAGCTCAGTATGCAAATGAATGCAGCATAAATCAATGACATATAAACCATACAGTCACATAATACATGCATACTCAGTCAGGTTATCTCGAACAGTACTTTCGTACCTCAAATCAGTGCAAGCTCTACCAACTCTAGGTCCACGCCTATAGTCTGCTCTACACTGCCAAATGATACTACTATCATTATAGCGCTCTAAAAGCCTTAACTAAGCTAAAGCGTACTCCTAAATATTTTTAGGAAGCAAAAGCTATACCTTCGTCCGTCGTTAGCCCTTTGCTGTCGAGTGCCTCAAAACTAGGCCACAGCTCCGCTACGACGCCTGAATCACTATACCACTTCCAGATTCCCCACGGGACACCTAAAATTCCCTAGATCTGAGCTAGAAGGCTAAGGAATTGAGAGAGAAGAGGTGATTGGTGCGTCTAAATCTGATTCTCGGACCTCTTATTTATAGGCGGAGTTCAGATCATCCGAACTGGTCTTCGGAGCGTCCGATCTCGACTTCGGATCGTCCGATCCCAATATTACGTCATTGCTTACGTCAGCATGATGCAATATCCATGACGGCTGTCGGCAGCAAGATCGGAGCGTCCGAACCACTCTTCGGAACGTCCGAACCCTGACTTCGGACCGTCCGATCCTTAACTTCGGAGCCTCCAAACTCGACAACCTGCAAACCATTTTCAAGTGTTCTGAATCCAATTCCGGACTCCGATAATCCATTAAGAGTTCCCTTAATCACGTTTACTCTTACTTAATAGGATTAATGATTTGATTAATGCTAAATCACTGATTTTGGGTACGGGCTACTACATTCTCCCCCACTTAAGATGTTTTGTCCTCGAAAACAGATCTTAAGTACTGAATGTAAAACAGAAATCAGAAACATTCTTTATTCAAATCAAACGTTTACAAAATTTTGCAGCTGAATACATCTTAAGAATGAAATCAAAACAACTCAGGATGGTCTTCACGCATCCTGTCCTCAAGCTCCCAAGTAGCTTCCTCAGTGCCTCGGCGCTGGAACTGAACTAAAACCAAAGGAATGACTTTGTTCCGCAAAACCTTATCCTTATAATCCAGGATACGAATAGGTTTCTCAACATAGGTCAAATCCTTGTTCACCTGAACCTCAGACCGCTGCAGAATATGAGATTCATCCGCCACATACCGTCGCAACAGAGATACGTGGAACACATCGTGAATACTGGATAGATGCGGTGGCAAAGCTAGTCGATAAGCCAAATCGCCGATGCTCTCCAAGATCTCAAACGGACCGATAAATTTGGGAGACAACTTGCCCTTAAGGCCAAATCTGAGAATCTTGCGGAAAGGTGACACTCTCAGAAACACTTTCTCCTCGACATCGAACTGCAAAGGCCTACGCTTGATATTAGCATAGCTGGCCTGACGATCCTGTGCAGTCTTAATCTGTTTCTTGATCTGATCAACAATGTCTATCGCCTGCTGGATAAACTCCGGCCCCTCAGCCTGTCTCTCCCCCACTTCTTCCTAGAAGAGTGGAGTACAACAACGTCGCCCGTGCAATGCCTCAAAAGGTGCCATCCCAATACTAGTATGATAGCTGTTGTTGTACGCAAACTCGATCAATGGCAAATGATCCTGCCAGGCTGAACCAAAATCCATGACGCACGCTCTAAGAATATCCTCCAAAGTACGGATAGTGCGCTCCGACTGACCATCAGTCTCCAGATGATAGGCAGTACTCAAAGTGAGAGTAGTACCCATCGCACGCTGAACACTTCCCCAGAATCTAGAAGTAAACCTAGGGTCCCGATCACTGACAATGCTCACAGGCACTCCATGAAGTCGAACGATCTCCTGAATGTACATCCGTGTCATGCGATCCACAGAGTACTCTCGGCTATAGGCAATGAAATGCACTGACTTGGTGAGTCGGTCCACCACAACCCAGATAGCATCACAGTTCCTCGGGGATACTGGCAAAGGGGTCACAAAGTCCATTGTGATAAACTCCCATTTCCATTCAGGAATAGGCAGACTGTGAAGCAATCCTCCAGGTCGTCGGTGCTCTGCCTTGACCTGTTGACACACCAAACATCTCGAAACAAACTGATAAACACTGCGTTTCATTACCTTCCACCAAAAATGAGTACGTAGATCCTTGTACATCTTGTTGCTCCCTGGATGAATACTCAACTTAGTGCGATGTGCCTGAGACAAAATCTCCTCTCGCAACTCTTCATCCTGCGGAATCACAAGTCTACCAGACAAACACAGAAAGCCATCTGATTGATAGTGAAATCCAGATGAGCTACCCTCGTTAGCTAGACGAGCCAAACGCTGGGTCTTTGAATCAGACATCTGAGCATCTCGAATCCGCGAATACAAAGCTGGCTCAGATAGTATCGCAAACATCTGGATACTCTGCATACCTTTCTTATGCTTGAAGGTATATCTCGAAGTACAACAGTCACTAATCGCACTAGACATCGAACAAGTCTGAAGTGCGGATAGTCGCACCTTGCGACTCAATGCATCAGCGGTGAGATTAGCAGCTCCCGGATGGTACTTAATCTCGCAATCATAGTCCTTAAGTAAGTCCATCCAACGTCTCTGCCTCATGTTCAACTCCGCCTGAGTGAACAAATACTTGAGACTCTTATGGTCGGTGAAGATCTCAAATTTCTCGCCATACAGATAATGACGCCAGATCTTCAAAGCGAACACAATGGTTGCTAACTCCAAATCATGGACTGGGTAGTTGTCCTCGTGAAGCTTCAGCTGTCTAGAAGCGTATGCGATCACATGCCCATTCTGATTCAGGACACAACCTAACCCCTGAAGAGAAGCATCAGTGTATACCACATACCCTCCAGATCCTGACGGTAATGCCAACACCGGCGCAGAAGTCAACCGCCGTCGAAGCTCACAGAAATTCTCCTCACACTCGGAGGACCACTCAAAATCCACACCCTTGCGGGTAAGCTGCGTCAAAGGTCGAGCTAGTTGAGAGAAGTTCAGAATGAAGCGACGATAATACCCTGCTAGACCCAGAAAACTACGGATCTCAGCAACTGTCGTCGGACGCGACCAATTAAGTACCGCTTCAATCTTGCTTGGATCAACAGAAATCCCCTCCCTGGATATGATATGGCCAAGAAAGACCACTCGATCAATCCAGAACTCACACTTGCTCAGCTTGGCGTACAACTACTCATCTCGAAGTGTCTGCAGTACCAACCGCAAGTGAGAAACATGCTCTTTTGTATTACGCGAATATACCAAGATGTCGTCAATGAAGACCACGACAAACTTGTCCAAATACTCCCTGAAGACACGGTTCATCAGATCCATGAACATAGCCGGCGCATTAGTCAAACCAAATGGCATCACTAGGAACTCGTAATGCCCATAGCGAGTACGGAATGCATTCTTGGCTACGTCCTGATCACGGATTGGCTTGTTGGTCAAGGAGTACATGCTCTTTATCTGCTTCTTTGTTTCAGCAGATATTGAAGAAAAATCAGCAATTCCCTGTCTTGGCAAATCAAACAAAATGAATATATAGTTTTTAGATATATAAATTGTTTTCATCAACAATTAATGTGCGATATACATTACTTTTCGATGCGCTCTGAGTAAACATGTAATAGATCAAAAACACATTTTAGATGACAAACTCGTTTGAGATCGTATTGATAAATAAATTAAAGTTTTTATTATTTTACAAGTACTCAACCGTATTTTTTAGAGCTGAATATGTGTCTTTTATATGATGTAAGTTGTAACAATATTGGAAAACTTGAAAAAAATATACTTGGCTCTTTTACGACTATTATTATATTATTATATTAGATCAAATGTTTGGATATCGCATGCATCCATCGATAATTTTCTTCCTTGATTTACGTTTTTAATTTCTTCATGTAGAAATTGAGCCAATCTCATCAAAGATCCACTTCGCTTCCTCTCCAAGCCTTAACAACGAACTAATTTTCCCTATTTCCAAATTTATAGTTTAAAATATATTTTGTCGATAATTCTTGGTTACCTGCGAAGTGTTCATCATCATTCTCACTCCCATGATCCCCCCTTCATGCTTTTGGATTTTTCTAACCCATGTCCCATTTTCTCCTCCACTCTTTTTCTCACAAGATTTCGGATTAGGTTCTTGAGAAACTGCGAGCAATGCCTGTACAGTAGCTTTTTTGCTTCAAGCGTCTGTAATGGAGGTTAAAGCCAAGATTAGGATCGTTGCAGTGCTTTTTCTCTTTGGGTTTTTGGTTGTTTGTAGTGTTACGGACCCTAATTATTTAGCTATTTTGAATGAGTTCAGAAAAGGTTTGGAAAATGCAGAGCTTTTGAACTGGCCTATCAATGGCGACGACCCTTGTGGTCCTCCGAGCTGGAGTCATGTGTTTTGTTCTGGTGGCAGGGTTACGCAGATTCAGGTCAGAGGGTTGGGTTTGAAAGGCCCTTTACCTAAAAATTTCAACCAGTTGTCTATGCTGCAGAATTTAGGCCTTCAGCAGAACCAGTTTAGTGGGAGTTTGCCCTCTTTCAGTGGGTTGTCTGAATTGAGATATGCTTATTTGGATTACAACAATTTTGACACAATCCCATCAGATTTCTTTAAAGGGCTTGTGAATTTGGAGGTTTTGGCATTGGATAACATCCCTTTGAATGCCACCAAGGGCTGGTTTTTGCCTTCTAACTTGCAAGATTCAGCCCAGTTGAAGAATCTCACTCTTATGAACTGCAATTTGGCTGGTCCTTTGCCTGAGTTCTTGGGAAATATGTCGTATTTAGAGTTCTTGAAACTGTCTTTGAATCGAATTTCAAGTACCATCCCGGACAGTTTTCGGGGATCTCTTTTGACAATTCTATGGTTAAATGGGCAAACAGATGGCATGACTGGTCCAATTGATGTGGTTTCAAGCATGGTCTCACTCACTAGTCTCTGGCTCCATGGAAACCATTTTTCAGGTAAAATCCCTGAAAATATCGGTGATTTAGCATCTTTGCAAGATCTTAATCTCAATAGAAACGATCTTGTTGGTTTAATTCCTGTCGGATTAGCAAATATGGCGTTAGTCCATCTAGATTTGAACAACAATCATTTCATGGGTCCTATACCAAAATTCAAAGCCGTTAATTATACTTATTCATCAAATCCATTTTGTCTTCCAAATCCTGGAACTCTCTGCACACCAGAAGTTATGGCGCTCTTAGATTTTCTTGATGGGGTAAATTACCCCTCCAAGCTCGTCCAATCATGGTCTGGCAATGATCCATGTGCATCTTGGTTTGGAGTGACTTGTGATGTTAATAGAAATGTGGATATCATAAACTTGCAAAGCTCTAATCTTTATGGTACTTTAAGCCCTTCACTTGCAGAGCTTGATTCGCTTACCCGTATATCACTGCAGTCCAACAATCTATCTGGTCCGATCCCAACAAATTGGACTGGTTTGAAATCTTTAATTTTGTTGAATTTGAGTGAAAACAACCTCTCCCCTCCTGTTCCTAATTTTAGTGACAATGTAAAGCTTTTCCTAAGCGGAAACTCTCTATTAAACTCGAATCCTGAATCACCTTCACAAGGTAATAACTCTGTTTCTCCAAGTTCACGACCCTCACCTGTCCCATTTTCACCAACATTTGGTTCCACATTTAATTCTTCTAGTTCAACATATATAGAAGGGAATCGTTCCATGAATCCTAAGATATTCGCCATTGTTGCACCTGTTTCTAGTTTTGCGATTCTTGTTTGCTTGGTCGTGCCATTGTCTATTTATATCTGCAAGAACAAAAAAACCAGGGACCCTGCTCCAAGCTCCTCCCTTGTGGTTCACCCAAGAGAGCCATCTGATTCAGAAAACACGGTAAAAATTGTTGTTGCTGATAACACAAATAGAAGCATGTCTTCTTTAGCTACAAGTGGCTCTGCAAGCATAAACAGTAGTGAGTCCCATGTGGTTGAGGCCGGAAATCTGTTGGAAAACTGGCGAGTTCCCAGACCAATTACGATTGATACCCGGTGCAGCGGAAGTTTAAAAATTTTTCATGGAACGTTTCCATGGTGTGGGTATCAACCATACATCGATTGAATTACGTGTGTGTAAAATTTAAATAACAATTAAATAAATTTTACCTCAAATCTCGCAACGAGATTAATGGACACCAACAGAACAATTCTGCTCTTGTTGTCTCTCCCTGGAACCGATGAACGCCTTCAATCAGGTCCACGAACAGAGGTTTAATCCCTCTGATAGATTGCACTAGAAAATCTATCAGAAGTTTTCTGCGAAGAGAATACACGAATTTGATTCGTTATTCCTGACTGCAATTCAAAATCACAGACCGGAATTTCTCGGGCAGAGTGAAGGGGGGGGGCGGCCGAAATATGTTTGAGAGAGAGGGTAGGGTTTTCGAAAATTGCTCTCAAAATAATGACCTGTTGTTGTGTAATTTCTGTACTGAAATAACTTATTTATAATGCAGGCCACTAACACCTTAGGGCCCATTAGTCATAAGCTGGGGCCCGACAAGCAAAGCCCGCTCGTTCAGAAATTAATATAAAATTCATCGTGACTCCGATTGCTGAAACGATTTCACCAATGTGCACAGAAACCATTTCTGCACGTTTTAAAGTCAAAATAAATTTTCCTGAATCCGAATTCAGTGGTTTCCAAAAATGTCCATCCCTATGTCATTTTAGAAAATCCTACTCCCTTACTCTTATTTAAGAAGTCCAACTCCTTAGTTCATTAAATTTAACTCTTTAAATTTAACTATCTCAACGGGGATTAAAACTCCATTACACTGTGTGACCCTCAATGGTTCAGGGATACAGCTAGCCGTGGGCTCACAACTCCTTGTGACTCGGAACAACACTTTCCGACTTGCCCAACGAATCATGGTAAAGCGCCTAGCAACATCGCCCCATGATTCCCTAGGTATCACTGATAGTGCCTACAAGAACCAGTAGATTTTGGTTAACGTACAGTACGGTCCCTTCATCCATATATCCCGATCGAATCAACAACCATTGGTATATCGAGAGTCGCTCAAGATTCGATAACTATGCAATACATCTTGAAGATCAAATTAGTGACATCGCATGTGCTACTAAGAAACCATTTCTTAAATCACATCAAGTACTCTGGCCAGAGATTTGTCACACTAATATCTCCTCAGATCGCATAGGATATCCACACTCGCAAGTATGTGGTGAATCCTTGACAACAATGCATTGACTCCTATATGTGTCGTAACTGTACCCAATCTCGACACCTGATGACCCCCTCAGAGTCGGTAAACGAGTCAAAGCACAGTACTAGCATATAGAGTCTCCATGATGTTTCAAGTCGTAAGGACTAATGGTGTACAACCAAAACCGCGGACTTTATCCACTCGATAAGTGATAACCACTTGGAAAGTCCGGATAGGGTAGTTCGACTATTCATCCTATGAATATCCATTTGCATGCTTCGAACATCTCCATGTTCCCTACCAATGAAACGTGGTACTCCGCATCGCAAATGCTAGTCTCAAATTCGAGCGATCCTTATCCTTATTATCGGACGGCTCAATCGACTAGGAACGGTTTTAGAATATACAGTGACTATAAGATGTATTTCATGATAGACATCTCCATGTTCTACCACATCTTACATACACTATAGTATATTCAAGGTCTTTATCAAAACAACAATAGTATATCACAATATAACAATATGAAGTAATATAAAGTCATTGCCATAAAAGCGTAAATAATATTAAACAAAAGATTGTTTATACAAAGAGTCAACAAAGCCCATAGCCACACAGTTGGCTCACTGGGCACCCACTCTTACAATCTCCCACTTGCCCTATAGCCAACTAGTCATACTACGTAGACCCATTGCTTCGCGATGTTTGTCAAACAATGGTCCTGGCAAAGGCTTAGTAAGTGGATCAGCGATATTGTCTGCAGAGGCCACTCGTTCGACACTGATGTCTCCTCTTTCCACAATCTCCCGGATTATGTGGTATTTCCTCAGTACGTGTTTGGATCTTTGATGAGACCTTGGTTCCTTTGCTTGAGCAACGGCACCCGTGTTGTCGCAGTACACCGGGACTGGACCAACAAATTCAGGAATGACGCCCAACTCTTGGACGAAATTCCTCATCCAAACGGCCTCTTTAGCAGCAGCTGATGCTGCAATGTATTCAGCCTCAGTGGTGGAATCCGCTGTGGTGTCCTGCTTGGAACTCTTCCAAGAGACAGCACCACCATTGAGCATGAACACAAATCCAGAGGTTGACTTCGAGTCATCCACATCACTTTGGAAGCTAGAGTCGGTATAGCCTTCCAGTTTGAGTTCTCGTCCTCCATAAACCATGAACATATTCTTAGTCCTTCGCAAGTACTTAAGAATGTCCTTCACGGCTTTCCAATGCATCTGACCAGGATTAGACTGATATCTGCTCGTGACACTCAGAGCAAATGCTACATCCGGTCTGGTAGATATCATCCCATACATGATACTACCTATAGCTGACGCATATGGTACATGTGTCATATTCTCTATCTCTGCATCAGTCTTGGGACACATAGACTTGGATAGAGAAACTCCATGACACATGGGTAGATGTCCTCTCTTGGACCCATCCATTGAAAACCGTTTCAATATGGTATCGATGTAGGTTGATTGAGTGAGTCCTATCATTCTCTTAGATCTATCCCTATAGATCTGTATCCCAAGAATGTAGGATGCCTCACCCAAATCCTTCATCGAAAATCTACCTGATAACCATATCTTTGTTGACTGCAACATCCCTACATCATTCCCAATGAGTAGGATGTCATCAACATAAAGTACTAAGAATGTCACCGCATCCTTAAATACTTTCTTGTACACGCAAGGTTCCTCCGGGTTCTTGATGAAACCAAAATCTTTAATTGTTTCATCAAATTTCTGGTTCCAACTTCTTGATGCTTGTTTTAGACCATAAATTGATCTTTGAAGCTTGCATACCTTATGTTCGCTTCCCATGGATGTGTACCCCTCAGGCTGCTTCATATAGATTTCTTCCTTAATGTCTCCATTAAGAAAAGCAGTCTTCACATCCATTTGCCATATCTCATAGTCATACCATGCAGCTATGGCAATAAGGATTCTTATGGACTTGAACATAGCAACTGGTGAAAAGGTTTCATCATAGTCAACTCCTTGCCTTTGAGTATAACCTTTCGCCACCAATCGCGCCTTGTAGGTCAATACCTTACCATCAGGCCCAAGCTTTCTTTTGTAGATCCATTTACACCCTATTGGAACAATTCCATCGGGAGGATCCACTAAAGACCAGACTTGGTTAGTATGCATCGAATCCAATTCAGACTGCATAGCTTCAAGCCATAAATTCGAATCCGCATCAGAAATTGCTTCCTTGAAGCTTCTTGGATCACATCCAATGTCGGGTTCATCTTGACCCTCTTCAAGAAGAAGACCATATCGAACTGGAGGTCTAGAAGTCCTCTCGGATCTTCTAGGTGCAGGCGTGTCCAGCAATGGTTCCTGAGGTGTGGGATCGTTATTTTGTATTTCGGGTTCTTCTCGAACTTCTTCGAGTTCCATCATCTCGCCTTTCTTATCCAATAAGAACTCCTTCTCCAAGAAGGTGGCATTCCGTGAAACAAACACCTTTGTTTCAGCAGGATAATAGAAATAATATCCGATTGAATTCTTCGGATACCCCACAAAATAACACAAGCTGGATCGACTATCCAACTTATCTCCCACTGTCCGCTTCACGTAAGCAGGACATCCCCAAATCCTCAAGTACGAATACTTAGGAGCTTTGCCATTCCATAACTCGTATGGTGTTTTGTCCACTGCTTTAGTGTGGACGTTGTTCAACAACAATACCGCCGTTTCAAGCGCATAGCCCCAAAACGAAGGTGGAAGCTCAGTGAAGCTCATCATAGATCGAACCATGTCCAACAAAGTTCGATTACGACGCTCCGATACACCATTAAGCTGTGGTGTCATAGGAGGAGTCCACTGAGAGAGAATCCCATTCTCTTTCAGATAGTCCAAAAACTCGGTACTCAAGTATTCTCCACCTCGATCCGATCGAAGTGCTTTAATACTTTTACCTAGCTTGTTTTCTACTTCAGCCTTGAATTCTTTGAACTTTTCAAATGCTTCAGACTTATATTTCATTAAATATAAATACCCATACCTTGAATAATCATCGGTAAAGGTAATGAAGTAGGTGTGGCCATGTTGAGTCCCTACTCTAAATGGACCACAAACATCTGTATGGATCAAATCCAACAGATTTTGACTACGCTCAGGCTTCCCCTTAAAAGGAGATTTAGTCATTTTCCCTTTTAGGCAGGATTCACAAGTAGGTAGAGAGTTAATATCAGACATATCAAACATGCCCTCTCCCACTAGCTTGTTCATCCTCCTTGAGGAAATATGACCTAGTCTAGCGTGCCAAAGGTTTGCCGGGTTTTGACTATCGATTTTCCTTTTGTTTGTTGTCGCCGGTTTGTCAATACAATTCACTGGAACGTCTTTTAGTTTTAAATTATATAGATCGTTTTCAAGTTGTCCATTTCCAATTAAACATTCATTCTTGTAGATATTGCAAATCCCATTCACAAAATTACAAGAATAACCATCTCTATCAAGCATAGAAATAGAAATAATGTTTTTAATTAAATCTGGCACAAATAAAACATCTCTCAACAATAATTTAAAACCATTATGCAAAATCAAACAAACATCTCCAATGGCCGTAGCTTCAACTCTGGAACCATTCCCGAGCCTCAGCTGGGTCTCACCCATTCTAAGCCTGCGACTTCTTGTCATCACCTGCAAATCATTGCAAATGTGAGATCCACATCCGGTATCCAATACCCAAGAAGTTGTATTAAGTGACATGTTTATTTCGATATAGAACATACCCTTTGCAGTTCCCAACTGCTCAAGATACTCCTTGCAGTTGCGCTTCCAATGACCCGGCTTCTTGCAGTAATGGCAAACATCCTTGGATTTTCCATCGTTTGAAGCCTTTGTCTTTTGCTTCTTCTCGGGTTCCACTTTCTTGGGTGGGGCAGAACGTTTCTTGCCCTTCATACTTGGCCCCTTCTTAGCAGAAGATGAGGAGCCCACCAAGAAAGCTGGCTTATCCTTCTTAAGTGTGGATTCATATGTAACGAGCATATTGACCATCTCTTCAAGGGTGGCCTCTATCTTGTTCATATTAAAATTTATCACGAATCCATCAAATGAAGAAGGAAGAGATAGAAGCAGCAAGTCCACATTGAGTTCATGCTCCAACACCAAATCAAGGGTCGCTAACTTCTGTATGAGCCAAATCACTCGTACCCCATGATCACGGACCGAAGTCCCTTCACGCATGCGGCACGTCATCAACTCCTTAACAGTAGAGAACCTTTCAGCCCTCGACTGAGCCCCAAAAAGTTCCTTGAGTTGCGTGTGAATGTCAGCAGCATTCACCGTGTCCTCAAATCGCCTCTGGAGTTCATCAGACATCGAGGCTTGCATATAGCATTTGGTCTTGATGTCATGGTCACACCATGCATCAAGTTTGGCCAATTCCTCCGGACTTATGTCAGCTGGTGCTTCCTTCGGAGGTGCTTTCTCTAACACGTAGAGCATTTTCTCCGAAGTTAAGACAATCTTCAACTTCCGGAACCATTCCGTATAGTTGGCGCCAGTCAGCTTGTTTTGTTCGAGGATCGAGAATAAAGGATTTCGCGAATTCATTGTATGAAATACTGAAAAGGAAAAACAGACATATATCAATGATTGTTTAACAATTTACTAAGACATAAAATAGGCGAATTTAATTTTATGAATCTCACTCCCACTATTTTAACGATTTCACCACCCTCTAGTGAAAACGGGAAACTTTTTCCTTAGTGAGAACATGGAGTCCAATTGACAAACTTATGGTCCCGAATAATATCAGCCAACCATAATTCTCAAAAGGTAGAGCCCAATTGCTTCCAAAGCAACCCCCATGTGTTTACCTCATGTCCAATAAGGGCCCAATAATATGACGCCGTTTAAAGTGACATGTCAAGATGACCCATCAATATTAAGTTGTGATAGACGGTCGCCATGTGGATCCCCCAATAATATGAGCCGATCCCATGGGAGTTCCACCCAACTTACAACATTTGTCGATCCAATGTATAGCTTTCCGACGGACGGGCCCCCCCAATAATATGAGCCGGACCGTATCCGCGGGTAGCATCACATACATTGACCGTTGATGGAAGGTGGGAACATTTAAACAATATTTAAATTTCCTTTATTTATCTTGATATAAATTTTAAATCATATTTAAAATGAGGGATTTTATTTATAAAAATATTTGTCTCATCATATTTAATTTATTGCATGCATTGCCGGATTCACGCAATTTATGTCTAAACATGCATACAATCATAATATCACATATTATATAGGATGATCGATTCCATTTCTAATTGACCCGTGGTTGCCAATCACGGGTCTTAGTCCAATCCTAGGTAATATGCAGTATGCAAATGCAATCCTATTACATATGCTTCCAATTTACATTTCTTCAGTCTTCATTGTCTGCTGGGCCCACCATCTTCAAATCTTGATCTCCCACTAAATCTAATGTATTTACAATAAATAACAATGACAAGTAGGGGATACATTTTTAGGGGGTGGGAACGGGCTATAAACCAAGCCCACTTTTATTACATATGACATTCATATCGGGCCATAAACCAGGCCCATTAATAAAACCAACAACAATAAAGACAAAATGTAAATTCCTAACATACACCTACAAAATTGGTCATGGCAATCGATCATCCTTATCCAATAACATTTAATTCAAAATTAATTTATTGGATAACATGCTGTGGCAATTCAAATTTAAACAAGATAAAATCATATTTTATATATAAAATCACATTTCACATATAAAATCATATTTTATCTCCATATCAAATAAAATCATATTTTATCTATAAAATCCAATTTTACAAATAAAATCATATTTTATCTAATATATCATAAGATCATATCTTATCATCAATTGTACCAAAATAATTGATTTCAAAATTCAATTTACGGATAAAATATTAAAATTTTCCAAAAATTCAAATTTATCCAAAATCAATTTTAAAATTTACGGACTCGAACAATTCGATCCGAAATCTCGTGAACCAATCAAAAACAATTTTTGATCGGACCAAAAATAAAATTTTAAATATTAAAATTAATAAAAATATAATTTTTCCCGCGGGCCGCCCGGGACACTCCCGGGCCGGCCCGCACCCGGGGCGCGGGCCGGGGCAGCCCGGCTGCCCCCTTAGGGCAGCAACGTTTGCTGCCCTGGCGGCGCCTGGCGCCGCCGCTGGGCGGCGCCGTGCGTCGCCCTGGGCGCCGCCCCTGGGCGGCGCTGTGCGCCGCCCTGGGCAGCGCCGTGCGCCGCCCTGGGCGGCGACTGTCGCCGCCCTGGGCGGCGCCGTGCGCCCCCTTTGGGCGGCGCCGTGCGCCGCCCCTGGGGGCAGCGACCATCGCTGCCCCCTCCGGGCAGCGATCCAATCGCTGCCCGGGTTTCGCCCCCCGGAAAAAAAAATTTTTATTAAAAAATATTTATTTTGTTTCAAAAACCGAGACTCAAAAATTTTGTACAATTGATTAATTCAATCGATTGATCTGAGCAACCTGGCTCTGATACCACTGTTGGAAAACTGGCGAGTTCCCAGACCAATTACGATTGATACCCGGTGCAGCGGAAGTTTAAAAATTTTTCATGGAACGTTTCCATGGTGTGGGTATCAACCATACATCGATTGAATTACGTGTGTGTAAAATTTAAATAACAATTAAATAAATTTTACCTCAAATCTCGCAACGAGATTAATGGACACCAACAGAACAATTCTGCTCTTGTTGTCTCTCCCTGGAACCGATGAACGCCTTCAATCAGGTCCACGAACAGAGGTTTAATCCCTCTGATAGATTGCACTAGAAAATCTATCAGAAGTTTTCTGCGAAGAGAATACACGAATTTGATTCGTTATTCCTGACTGCAATTCAAAATCACAGACCGGAATTTCTCGGGCAGAGTGAAGGGGGGGGGCGGCCGAAATATGTTTGAGAGAGAGGGTAGGGTTTTCGAAAATTGCTCTCAAAATAATGACCTGTTGTTGTGTAATTTCTGTACTGAAATAACTTATTTATAATGCAGGCCACTAACACCTTAGGGCCCATTAGTCATAAGCTGGGGCCCGACAAGCAAAGCCCGCTCGTTCAGAAATTAATATAAAATTCATCGTGACTCCGATTGCTGAAACGATTTCACCAATGTGCACAGAAACCATTTCTGCACGTTTTAAAGTCAAAATAAATTTTCCTGAATCCGAATTCAGTGGTTTCCAAAAATGTCCATCCCTATGTCATTTTAGGAAATCCTACTCCCTTACTCTTATTTAAGAAGTCCAACTCCTTAGTTCATTAAATTTAACTCTTTAAATTTAACTATCTCAACGGGGATTAAAACTCCATTACACTGTGTGACCCTCAATGGTTCAGGGATACAGCTAGCCGTGGGCTCACAACTCCTTGTGACTCGGAACAACACTTTCCGACTTGCCCAACGAATCATGGTAAAGCGCCTAGCAACATCGCCCCATGATTCCCTAGGTATCACTGATAGTGCCTACAAGAACCAGTAGATTTTGGTTAACGTACAGTACGGTCCCTTCATCCATATATCCCGATCGAATCAACAACCATTGGTATATCGAGAGTCGCTCAAGATTCGATAACTATGCAATACATCTTGAAGATCAAATTAGTGACATCGCATGTGCTACTAAGAAACCATTTCTTAAATCACATCAAGTACTCTGGCCAGAGATTTGTCACACTAATATCTCCTCAGATCGCATAGGATATCCACACTCGCAAGTATGTGGTGAATCCTTGACAACAATGCATTGACTCCTATATGTGTCGTAACTGTACCCAATCTCGACACCTGATGACCCCCTCAGAGTCGGTAAACGAGTCAAAGCACAGTACTAGCATATAGAGTCTCCATGATGTTTCAAGTCGTAAGGACTAATGGTGTACAACCAAAACCGCGGACTTTATCCACTCGATAAGTGATAACCACTTGGAAAGTCCGGATAGGGTAGTTCGACTATTCATCCTATGAATATCCATTTGCATGCTTCGAACATCTCCATGTTCCCTACCAATGAAACGTGGTACTCCGCATCGCAAATGCTAGTCTCAAACTCGAGCGATCCTTATCCTTATTATCGGACGGCTCAATCGACTAGGAACGGTTTTAGAATATACAGTGACTATAAGATGTATTTCATGATAGACATCTCCATGTTCTACCACATCTTACATACACTATAGTATATTCAAGGTCTTTATCAAAACAACAATAGTATATCACAATATAACAATATGAAGTAATATAAAGTCATTGCCATAAAAGCGTAAATAATATTAAACAAAAGATTGTTTATACAAAGAGTCAACAAAGCCCATAGCCACACAGTTGGCTCACTGGGCACCCACTCTTACAAAATCTTGTCATATCGGTTCAAGTTCTTCGAAATGTGACCAAGAATTTCGCTCCCGAAAATGAACTTGGTCATGGTGGTTTTGGTGTAGTTTACAAGGGAGAATTGGATGATGGGACTAAAATAGCCGTGCAAAGGATGGAAGGTGCAGTGATTAGCAGCAAGGCAGTAGACGAATTTCAATTCGAAATCGCTGTTCTTTCCAAAGTTCGTCACCGGCATTTAGTATCTCGTTTGGGATATTCAGTCCAAGGAAACGAAAGGATTCTTGTTTACGAGTACATGCATCAAGGTGCCCTCAGCAAGCATCTTTTTCACTGGAAGGAATTTCAATCAGAGCCTCTTTCTTGGAAGAGAAGGCTAAATATTGCCCTGGATGTCACTCGGGCAATGGAGTACCTTCATACTCTTGCTCATCAAAGTTTTATACACCGCGACCTCAAATCTTCTAATATCTTACTTGGTGACGATTTTCGAGCTAAAGTATCGGATTTTGGGCTTGTCAAACTAGCCCCTGATGGCAAAAAATCTGTGGTGACACGGCTAGCCGGAACTTTTGGATACCTAGCTCCTGAATATGCAGGTAACCATATTGCTGATTTTATGGTGCTCTCTATTAAACTCAAATTTTGATGGTTTCTTAACCATTTACATTTACTCCAAACATGATAATTTACATAGTAACTCTTCCACTTCATTTCAGTGACAGGTAAAATCACCACAAAAGCTGATGTATTCAGCTTTGGTGTCGTGTTAATGGAACTATTAACCGGAATGATGGCCATCGACGAGGAAAGACCTGAGGAAAGCCAATACTTGGTTGGATGGTTCTGGCAAGTTAAATCAAATAAAGAAAAGTTAACGACAGCCATTGATCAAACACTAGACCTAAAAGATGAAACATTTGATAGCATCTTAAGCGTGTCGGAGCTTGCCGGACACTGCACCGCGTGGGAGCCTGGCCAACGACCCGATATGGGGGATGCTGTCAATGTCTTGGCATCTCTGGTCGAGAAATGGAAGCCAATAGACGATGATACGGTGGAATATTGTGGTATTGATTATAGCCTCCCGCTTAACCAAATGGTGAAAGATTGGCAAGAGGCGGAAGGGAAATGTTCTAGTTATATGGACCTTGAGGATAGTAAGGGGAGTATTCCGGCCAGGCCTGCCGGATTTGCCGAGTCGTTCACTTCATCTGATGGGCGGTAGAATGTGCATAGGGGCGGATCCAGCGAGAGGCACGATGAGTTGATGGCTATTTGTGTTGAAATGTTTTTGAAATTTCGTGTACAAGTTTATGAAGTTACAAATCTCGACTATTCAAAATCCATGCAGTCTTCGGGTCTTACCTTCCTCTATTTCACTTCGCCGGCCCCAAGTCCATTCGTCGCACCGTCTTTCCCCCCACAAAACCCCGGCCCCGATCTCAACTCTGTTTGACGTGTATATTTGTTTTGATGTTTTGGCAAATATGTAGATAACATGTTCTATGTTGTGTGAGGGAGTCGATTATTGGAGTTGTAGGATTGCTTTTGATTCCATTTTTTGGGGTTGTAGATGTAGCCAAACAATTCTTCCGTCAATTTTCATGACGATGTTTGTTTAACATAATTGCTGTTGTTATAAAATGTTTAAATTGAAGCCACAAATGTTTCATACACATTTAAGAGTCATTTCACTACATTTTTAATAACCTAGAATACAATGGTCTCCCTTCTTACCATTTCTTTTACATTACTAAAAACTTAGAAATATATATATATATATATATATATATATAATAAATGGAGATTTGTTAATAATGGTCCAAGAGGTAACTTTCGTGCATGAGAGTGTAGACCCAAGTGTCCCAATAACTATAAAATTGGCGTGGGTCTCAATCATTCGCTTATGCATGTATCCTCTTTCCGAAGTTGATGAATATTCAACCAACCAATCCCACCCCTATGTCATTAGATCCAATTATTCCAACACATGGCCTTGTTTCTCGCCTCACGGATTTTTCTCTCACAAAAATTATAGTCATTATTATTACTTTTTTAAAGTGGTCCAATTACTCATGGAATACTACAAAAATAAAAATATTTGTGGGAGACTCGGAAAAAATAATCTCAACTATGGACAACAATAATCCAGTCATATACACACACACACACACACACACACATATATATATATATATATAATATTTATGTCTCTATTCTTGTAAGTACAATTGTTTCTATTCAACAATTCATTGGTAAATGGTGAAATCAAGTTGAATCGAAGTTTTGAATATTTGAGTTTGATTTATTTATGATTAAGTCGAGCTCAGTTTTATTTAATGAATATATTAATGACTCACGAACTTATTCTAGTTTTTATCGAACTCAAGTGAAGTTAAAAATATAAATTATAATTGTAAATATTCTTTAAAAATAAATTTATATTTATATTTGTAATTTTATTCTGATAAATACTTTTAATAGATTTATATATATATATTTGTCATAAAAAAGTGTAAAATTTATAAATCAAATATCAGAATTATTATTTTTTTAATATAAGAGGTGACTCATGAGCCTACTAACGAATCTGTTAAGGAGCTGAATATTGTATAGCTTAAGTTTGGTTTGTTTATCTTAACGAGTCTCACTAAACGAGCTGACAAAGTTTTTATCGAATCGAGTTTCGAATAACTCACGAAGAATTAAATTCATTTATGTCCTGACCCCTAATTGATAATTTTAATACCTTGCAAATCATAGCTAGTAATATAATAGAGTATTCACAACTTCGTAAGAAATTATAATTAAGGAGAAGATGATGATAATACAGCGAAGCATTAATAGAACGTATAGGAAGAGCCAAGAACAGATAAGAAATGGGGATGCAATTAAATGTGTAAGTCAACATCATGTTTTGATTATGAAACGTGAAATGTCAATTTCATGTATATCTGATCGATACATTCATTCACCAATACCAATAATTGTGATTAATATCAAGTTACTGTTTGAGAAAGCTGGCATGCATCATTAATTGCTCATTTATATGTTAATCTTCATTTATGATTTAAGTAATACTATATTGTGTTTATTTATCATGAAATAGGCACCGTCATTAATCACATATTACATACCAAGAGGTACTAAAATTGCATAGCGGAGCTTGTAGCTGTCAAAGGAGAAGTTTGCAAGCAATACACTATGTATGGACTAGGTGGATTATTGAATAGTATGCAATCGACTGCAATTTGTTAAAGAAATCGGGCTGGGATATAAATCCACCCCAAAAACTAATTCAAGATGATGATTGTCTTAGTCTATATGTTGAAATCTCATGAACCTTTCCAACGATGTTGGACATCTCAACACACCCCCAAGATTGCATGAAACGATTGGAGCGTGGAGATATATGATGATGTAACTATAAACAATCTAACTATGAGAAGTACAACATATAATAATAGGCCGAACTCTGATATCATGTTAAAAAATGAACTTGGACTTAATTTAACCTCAAAAGCTAGCTCAAAAAAGGAGGTTGTTCTTGTCTATATTTTGAACTCCCAAAAACTTTATCAAACCGATATGAAACATCTCAACACAATTCATGACAAGAGTCGTAATTATACTTCTTTCTCCATAGATTACCTAATTGCTTATTGTATCCGACATCTATGCTACACGTGGAACTGATTTGAATCGCTACCAAAGAACCAAAAAATAAGGGGCTCATGAATTGGCTAGTACTATAAGCAACCCAACTATGAGCGATTCAACACATAACTGTAGGCCTGGATTCTGATATCATGTTAATAAATGAACTTGAACCTCATTTAACCACAAAAATTAGCTCAAGGGGTTGCTCTTATCTATATATTGAACTCAAAAGAACTTTATCAAAGTGATGTAAAACATCTCAACACAATTCATGGCGGGAGTCGTAACTACACTTCTTTTTCCATGGATGACCTAATTGCTTATTGTATCCGGCATCTATGCTCAAGAACATGTGGAGCTGTTTTGAATCGCTATCAAAGAACCACAAAAAGAGTGGCTCGTGAATTGGCTTGTCCTAGTCGGAATTTGCTGCTACAGGCTAGTCGGAATTTGTATAACAAAAAAATATTTTTTTGGGACACATTCTATAGATTTTTATGTAAAAGTAAAATCATAACTCATGATTGATGCATTGTTAATGAAAAATGATTTCATTGGGAAAAAGAGACAGTTGTACAATATATTCATGTGAAATGGCATTCATGTAAGATATTATATGACCAATTCAATCTATTATTCGATGCCATATTTGAAAATTTTAAACAAGCTACTCAGGCAAGTATGTCGACTGTCATATACACAAACACGAACACGTGAAATACATTTGGTCTTTGTTTGAACAAGTATTTATAAGATATTTTCATAAAGTATTTTTCACAAAATTTTATAAAAATGTATTGAAAGTTATTTTAGAAATAAAAAATGTGTTTGAACAACTATTCTATAAAAAAATATTTTTACAGTTAAATGTAATATGTTTTGATTTTCATAATTAGATTCAATCATAAAACATTGAAAAAACGCATCACAATTGTTATTCGAAACTATACTCGAAGATCATTTTTTAAAAAAAAATTTACTAAAATTTTGTCAAAAAACATATTTTATTTTTTTCACTTATAAAACACTAATTTTCTTTTTTAAAAACACTTGTCCCAATGGAGCCTCGAATATCGATCTAGTTGTCATACCATTTTTTCCCTTACTTCCCAAAGATTAATGGAAAAAACTAAAATTTTCTAAGCCTGCTAACCGTATTCATTTAATTAAGTTCTTGGGTCGGTCCATTTCTTTTAAGCAATCATCTGCTAAAACAGCCCATTATTTTAGGCCCGCTTATATGGGCTTCAATTCAGCGGCACTTACACTGAATGGGCTTTAAGTCAAACACAGTTCATGCTTGACCTACTACTCGCAATCAGCAGATTTCGGAATACCTTCGAAATTCTCTGTAGAAGTCGGGAAGAAGACGCTCGGAAAAAATGGTGAAACCGAAAACTCAGTCGAAGAAGCCGCAAAAACTCTGTTTTGGAGCGTTGTGGTGGTTGAATTCTGATACTAGTGATATTATTGCAGAAAATCAAACGAAAAATTGGTAGGAAATTGCCGCCACCGAATAATGCTACAAATACTGAAATAAAATCGAAAGCCATTGTTCTTCCTGAGCAAAGTATAGCATCCGACAAGACCGGTTTAGCAGTCAGTAAGAAGGGGTTGACACTGAAAGAGCTTCTCCAACAGACAAGCCATCACAATTCCAAAGTCCGAAAAGGTGGGTCTTTATTGTCTGAATCTGTGATTTATTTTTGTTAGTAATGCAGTGGAATTAATGGTTAAATTTATTGGCGTGAAGAATGTTAAAGCTATAAAATATTGATTGCTTTGCCTATAAAAACTAGAGATATTGGGCCAAGCTTATCAAAATGATGTCAAATGTAGTTGGTCGATGGTACTTGGTTCCTTTGTTGTATAATGCCGTGCCAGCTATCATGACTATGATTTGGATGTTAATTTAGTATAGATTCCCTATGTTTAGTTTATGCAAGCAGGATGTCTGAAATCGCTGAACTAATTGTGGTTTGCCACTTCATGAGTACAAACGTTGTTTACAAAATAGCCCGTGGTTGACCTGGTTCTACTCCAGGGGCCCTGAGGGTAGTAGGGTAGCAGGAAAATTTCAAACTTTTGTCTAATTCTTTTGAAAAAGTAAGTTTTATTAGGCTCTACTAGTTCGACCTTTGTTGCTGTGTTTTTACGGAATAGGTACTTATATTGGCTTTTTTTTTTTTAATTTACTGAGTGAACCCTAACATTTGGAACTTGTTAGTTTGATTGGCTTATAAATTTTGAAATATTTAGTGTTGTGTGTGAGTGTCTTATAAATGAAGATGGATGCATGTATAGAGCAGTTAGGTTTCAGGTGCAGCATATTTGATCTTACTGAACCTTTTACTTGATTCCTAGAGAGGGAGGGTTTTATGGTCTATGCCCTCTAGTCTCAACAGAGGGATGATTTCTTGAATGATCAGGAGGACTGAAGGACCTCATGCAAGGCTATCGCAATGATGCATTGCTTTGGTTTTTCTTCGTTCTCTCAGTATCTTAACATTGCTTGCTAAGTTGGTTAATTGAATTGAGTAAACTGTTGATTTAATAATATGCTTTTGGCAATTGATAAGGATGCGTCGTGTCCTGTATGATGTCTTGCTTCTCATTGTTGTACGATAAATAGTAATGGGGAGTGTTTATCTTTTTCTTTAGATGCATTACTAGGAATAAAGAATATTTTGCTCACACAACCAGCTGAGCTGAAGCTGCATAAACTTGCTGTTATCGAGAAAAGCATTGGTGATCACGACAAGTTGGTTCGTGAAAACCTGTATCAACTTTTTAAGTCAGTAATTTTCCCTGGATGCAAAGAGGTAATTGGAAATGCTAAAGTGACTTTCAGATTTCCTGAGTGAATATTAAGTTCAATTTAGCACTTTTTAGTGTGATGTATCTTGAATCTGTTTCTTCCGCAAGCAATTTTAGTGCCGTTTACATTTGTATCTAGTATTATTTGTAACATAGGTCTAATAAAATGTTGGTTACTTTTGGCTATTTTCCTGGTATTACTAAGCTTTCCAGATAGTTGTAACTTGTAATCCATGTACTACTTGGAAATCATATCCTTAACTAGTAGGACCATCAATGTTTGAATTTTTTTATTTTATATCCTGAGATGTTCATGGACACAACTTTAAATTAGTAATTTTGGTGGAGAAATTGCGTTAAGGTTGGAGGCTCTTTTTGTCATCAAATTTTTACGAATTATCCTGGCTGTTCTCTTTTTCTGTTTTATCTCTAGTTTAAAAATAATAGACTAAACTTGTACTATGGACATAGTGGATTAAGCATAACATGCAACCTTTGAAGCTGAAGTGGACAATCATTTGTGTTCTGGCGTTGAGTTTTAATATCTAAGCATGATAGTGACATGCAAAGCTTCTGGATAGTAGTAACTTATTTGGGCATTATTGATGATGATTGATGACTTGTAGTTAATGCTCCTGGATCAAAGTGACACAAGATCGGATATTTACTTGCAATGTATCTACCAATCATTTACTATATCATGAATAAGCATTAGCCAAGTATTATTTGCACAATGTGTGAATAGGAAATGTTTTACACTGTCCTCAGTTATTGTGTTATCTTTTTGAACTCATATGCTGGTAAAAGTTCACATCTTATTTTCAATCTCGAAAATTGTCATCTTCTAGAAGTTGTGCAGCTATATGTAATCCTGCTATATTTTTGTGACGGAGAATGTTAAAAACATTATGTTTAGCTGCTTTCTAAATTTGTCCGTATTCTTCTGTTTTATTATTGCTAGTCGACCATGTTTCTGTGACATTTGTTGTGTCTATGTTGAAACTTTTACGAACTTTCGCCTGGTGATGTATAGGGAATCTGCTGACGTATATCGTTTTACATTATCAATGATCTAATAGAGATAAATTTGGGAGATGGGGGCAAACACTATCAATGATCCGTGTTCCATTCTTGATGATTGGATTTGACACAAATCTAAATTTATTAGTGACTTTAGTCTGAATTAGTGTCTTATTTTCTACTGCATATTTATGAATTATTTTGCTTAACTTATTCTGATACCAATTAGAAGTGTGTTACGCATATAAACAACATTCCTACTACACATGAATGAATTATTTTGCTTAACTTATTCTGATACGGTGGTAGACCTCACGCACAGATTAGATTTCTATTTGTATTGTTCTCTATAATTTTTGCCTAATTCTTTTGTGCAGCAGGAAGAGAGCTGGCTGTACCCAGATGCAGCTGATCCTACATTTTTGGAATATCTAATGTCCTGGATAAGGGATCTTCCATCATTGCTAATTTTATTGGGTGACAAAAACCCTTTATGTTCAAAGGTAATTGTGCGATCACCATGTCAAAATTATCTTCAAGAGTTTCCTGCCAGAAAGATACATTGGCATTGCAAAATCCTTGATTGATTGTTGTTTTCTGCAGACTGTCTTGCGCCTTCAACTTGGCCTCGGACAAAAAGCTCCAGTGAACTCTCCTATCTCTCGGGAAATTGACAATATTCAGTATGGTCTTTTAGGTTTTTACTGCAGAGAAGTTGACAAAGGTGAGGACTGTTGGTTGTTCTTTTCTTCTTAATTTGAGCTTTCCACATCAAATGTGATTCTTGTTTTGCAGACATATGCTATGGTCCATTTGTCAGGCTCCGTGCAGAAATTAAAGAACTTGCCATTTGTTGCCTTCGGTTTTTCTCTTTCATCGACTCTCTGCTTCTGCAGTCACTAGTTTCTTGTTGCTTGTGTGAGTGTTAATGAGCCAGCCTAAGATCTTTATAGTTTGCGGTTAAAATTCAGCTAATTTTTGTGTTTTCTTTATGACCATTTTCATGGATCGATCTCTTTAAATTACTATTGTGAGCTCTTTAACTTACAAATGCTGTGATCTACGAACATCTTCTATCTTGAAACTTTTGGATTCCGACATATAAATTTATGGTTTATGTATATATAGATTTCTTGAGCTCTGTTCTGTTCATGATCTAATTTCATATTGTGATTTAGTTGCTGATGTCATGCAATCCCTTGTTTGCATTTATTAGATAATTTTTTTTTTACTTTTTTTTTGTTTCAGAAGGAACACTAACAAAACTTTAGATAGGTTATGCTGTTAAGAAAAGATGAAATAGTAAATCCGTTGAAAGGAAAAAAAATAAGAAGAAAAATGCAGTATATGTTATTTTGTAGAATGAGAAAGTGTTATCTGTTAAATAAAAACTTATTCATGGAGTTTCATGTCACACTACTGCAGATGATGCTCTTGAGCCATATACACTTCTCCGCATTTTAGAAGTTCTGGACTGTGCCTTCAGAGATGGACAGATCCAGATTGCAGAATATACAAGTTTCCATCTAACTTTGCTTTCAAGGTTCCAAGTTTATCCGGGTAATTTTTTTATTGATCTCAGTTGCTTCTTACTTGTGGTTGTATCATTTCCATCGGTTTTTTAAATTTTTGGCTTATTTGAATAAGCAGTTTTGATTTTAAGTTAAGGTTTGTGGCCTTGCATGCTTGTTGTTAGCCAATGTACTTGTTAATCTTGTGCTATACTTTATGGGAAAGGGGTTGAGATGTTGGTGGGACAAGTTTCTTGTAATAAACTCATTTGGAGAAAGTAGAAATAGATGTGCATTTGGCTGTCATCATCGGATACTGCTTTTGTGCTGACAACCAGAGGTAATGCTAGATTGGATAAAACAGGCTTTTATTTCCTTTCCTGCTTTCCGGTAAAGCTTTTGGCAGTTTCGCAAATGATTTCTGCATACCAAAGACCATACTCATGTATATCCTCTCTTCTAAAAACAAGAAAAAAAAGGTTATCTGCAACTTCTTTCGAACCTTTTCTTGCAGTATATAATTGTGTTTTTTCGTTTTTTTGTTTGCTTTTACTTTATTTTTGTGTTGTAGTTACTTTAGATTTATCCCTTGCACTTATTACTGATTGGTTTTGATTGTTATGCAGAAAAAGATTGTCCTGCTGTGAAGTATGACGGGAAGTCAAACCGCAAGACGTTTAATTCTGTCACTAGTATTGTCTGCAAATATTTGGCACAGATTGGTGATGATTATCTTGTTTTCCAGATGCTGGAGAAGATAATCGTTGATCAAATTGTATGTTCTATAATCATCCACTAAAATACAATTTTTTTTTGTTGGTGAATTTTTTTGGACATATTAATAAAGGTGGTTTACTGCTTGTGAAAGATCTTAATCACCTCTCTCTTGTTGATGTACATCGAATTTGTCATTTAAATATCATTGTCGTTCATCAAACTTTAATTCAATTAACTATGCTTCAGTGTGGTGAAATATCGATGGACAACAAGTGCGCTTTTCTCCGGTTGCTCGTCTCCCTTGATTCCAAACCGACGAGACTTTCTGAACTGAGCATCACCAAGATTAGCCATGTCCTTCCGCAATACTTGATTGATATCTCTCTTGTGAGTAATTTTCCTGTAATTTGTTTGATATAAATGTGTGTGTGTGCGTTGTGTGTACGTTCTTGCTATCTTACCTGAAATGTTGTACCAGTACCCAATTAATCAACAAGATAAGATTGTAAGAGTTCCCAAAACAATTCTCTATTGAATACAAGATCATTCTGGTTGATGCCACCAAGTCCTTGTCAAAATCTAATGCCAGGTCACTAAGACGATTTAGACATGGTGTATGGTGATGGGTTGATTTCAATGGTAGTGTAGAGGTGAAATGCAAAAGTTCCAACACCGGTGGTTACCCTTTAGGATCGTGTTTTGTTTGATTGGAGAATTCAATTTTTTATTAGTGTATTGGACTTCGACTAAAGCTCAGTACCTGCTTTCTCTCTGTCACTCTGTCGCATATTGTTTCCACAGTTTTGTCAGTTGGTGTTTTGTAGCCTTGTGGACATCTTGACACATCTCTCTCATTTCAATTCAATCTTGACTAGGATAGAAAATTCCACATTTGGTTAAGGATTGTATCTGAATATATTAATCTCTATGATATACCGGTCCTTTTTTGTATTGGGTATATTATCTGCACAACTGCAAAAAGAAGAAAAACAATTTTGGCTTGAGAAAACTGAAATGTAAGCACATTCACACGCCTAAACAGAAAAGAAAAATAAAAAAAGAATAGTTGACCATAGTTGGGCTAAAAAAAAACTTGCCTTATTTTTTATCAATATCTATCGTAAGAATCTAGTTTTGTTTTTTAAAATTTGTTTTCTGTCATTCTTGCTGATGCAGATTTTTGCGGATGATGACCAGAAGGCGACTTCTGCCATAATTGTGAAACAAAGACAATATTATATGATACCTTCCTTTTATATGTTTCATAATAGTAAACAACTTGCAAATCTTGTTCTAGATGTCATGGCTTCTTGGGTTTCTGAGGTTAGCTCAGTGTTTAGTACTCAACTTTTTCATTCCTCCATCAACCGTTCGACGAGGGTATGTGCCATTACCTCTGTACTCCGTCATATGTACAAAGATGGCAAGATGAGGCAAATTCTGTTGTCATGCAACATGCAAATACAAACTGTGTTACAGAATCTGCTAACTTTACTGGTATGCATTAGCTTCCTTTTACCTTTGGAAACTTTGCTTTTAACATAAAACTAGAATGAACACTTCTGGTCAACAAGCTGAGAGGCTTTTATCAAATGACATCAGCAATGTTGTATTTTAGTGTTGTGCACAAATTATGCATTAGCTATTTTGGTACCATAACCACTGCCGTATTCCATTTCTACAGTCATCGGAAAAAACAAACTTGACGTTAGAGGAAAAGTACAAAATTCAAAGTGCATATGATCGTTTGAAAGTTATCAGTGGCAATGATGTGACATGATGCCCATAATTTCGGAGCAGGCTCAAGTAAGTCTTCTGTCTCATCTTTGCTTGTGTATTTGATTTGAACATTTCGTCTGAGAAATGTTTCAAGTGATCGACATATCTTTACTGATTTTTGTTAATGCTATTCTTCAATCTTGAATTCCATGTAAGAAAAAAACAGTGTAAAATATCAGAAAGAACTTGGGATCTATTTAGCTATCTTCAAAATATTTTAAAATTTTGGTCGTGATTTAACTTGAAATGAAACATTGAAAGTGTAATGAAAAATTCTTCGTTTTTAATGCTGTCCTTTATCACTCTTTTCGACCATATCTTAATCCAATTGTGGAGGATGTGTTGGGAATGTTAATTCGGCAAGTGTATTGGCTCTTCTGTTGGTTACCTTACCGTTTTAAGGGGAAAGGGCTCTCTAATTGCCCAACCTTTTACCGAACATCTGTTCCATCTCTGAACAGTGGAGATTGAAGCCTGTTTTTAGGATACAGAATTATAGATTTCATTAGGCAGTTGTCACAGCTTCCAACCAAGTTTCCAATCTTACATTAGACCTTTGTGTGGGTCAGGTTTCATTTGTCTACACACCCGAAATGAAGGTCGATGGGGAGAGAAGTGGCGGATGGCTCCATCGCGAATATTGAGGTGCATCATAACAAATCTATGAGCATAGGTACTTATTGGCAGCTTCAAGTTTATATGTCGTGAAATTATGAGAATATGTATTTATGTTGTTGGATGTTATATACTTCATTTCAGATTGTGGTTGAAGTATTTTGAGTTCAAGAACGTCAACGTCAAACCGGGAACGAGTTGAAGCAAGGTTTGGAGCCTATTTTGACAATAGAATTGGATTGAACTTGAGGGAAGATTTTGATACAGATTTGGTTGTGTTGTTGTTTGGATTTGGATAGCTTTGAAGACACCTTGAAACCTCGCAAACGAAAGGTAAAAGTCGACATTTGTTTGACGGGATGAACACTCGAGATAGGTTTGTCTTGAGTTCCCAAACCAAACCACATACTTGTTATGCTTTATGACTTGATTATATGAGTATGAACTCGATTGCCAATGTGTTTATTTAATGAATGTATGTGATATAACTTGGCATTCATCTTGAGCCTATCCTTTGATTTTAAAATGAACTGAAGCGTTCGAATAGACGTTTTGAAGAACTATACATGTATGGCCTGGGTGGTTGATGTAGCCTAGCGTTGGATTGACATGTATGGTGGCTTCAAAGTCTAGAGAAGTAAGATATGTAGCCCCACCTCGATCGGGAGTGTCGGTGGTTCAGTTACAATATCTTCTTCTCGGGATCCCAATAGATGAAATGAGAGATTACCTAAGAGAATCCTGTTTTGAATCATGCATTTCAACATTTATATGTCATGAACTTGATATATATATTGTCTTGATTATATGTTGTTTTTACTGAGAAATATGTTTCTCATCGGTGTTATCCGGCTATTGTTGTGTTGTATGTGTCTTGGCAATAGGCGGGACAGGAACAGGGCAAAGGCGAGCATGAAGCATGAAGAATGAGAGATTAGAGTGGAGATCCGAGTTTAGTTGTCTAGTTATGTTAGCTTCAAGAACATGATCATGTGTATGATAAAATTGAACCTATGTTTAGGAGTTTTACTACTTGTTTATGTAGAATAAAATGATCATGTTATAGCTACTTTTGCCAAGACTTGTGGTGTATGAATGTATGGAAGTTGTTTTGATGAAATATGATGATATTGTGCCATAATCTTCCTTGCATAACATAAGAACTAGCTTGAGTTTATCTCAGGAGCTTTGATATGATCTTATGCTAGTAATTTACTTCATGTTTAGGATTCATGTTAGTATTAATTTGCTAGATGAAAGGTTGAACATGATGCTGAGGTTTTGATCATGGATAAATCATGTTTGAGATTGATTTGAGATGATCAAGTGATGTTGAAATCGGTTCTTGACAGCAAAAGAATCTGCAGATTTTCTGTAAAACAAGCCCGCTCGATCGGGTGAATATCACCGATCGAGCGTGGCCATAATTTTTGCAAATCAGAGAACAGGATTTATTGGCTCGCTCGATCGAACAAGATCACCCGATCGAGCGAGACCAAAAGTTTTTCCAAACCGAGAGCAGGGCTTAAGGGCTCGCTCGATCGGGTGATTTTACCCGATCGAGCGAGGTGTTGAAATTTTTTTAAAAAAATTATTATTTTTTATTTTATTATTTCTTTTTATTTAGTCTTTGATGATTGACTATTATTTATGAATCCTGAATTAACTATTATTGAAATGAGAGATTAGCACTCGGGTCCCCACAATGTATATTTTATTAGTTAGTAAATAAAAATATATATATATTTTTTCTGCATTTTTACGAGTCAGGGTCGTTTCATGTTGTTCCATAATTTGTGTGAATTTGAACAACGCCGGTGGCACGACTCGATCTCGGGGCGTGACATTTTAGTGAAATGACCCTAACTCGTAAAGATGCGGAAAAACTTTTTTTTTGTTTTTTAAACTATACACATATGCCCATACATATATGTATAAACATTTAAAATAAACGTTTAATTAAAAACTTTCTAAATAACTTGAAGGAATAATAAATAAATATCCCATAAAAATCTTGAAACATGCAATATTAAAATAATGTCTAAACTAAAAAGTCAAAATTCATGCATGTAAAGATATTCCCAAATAAAACATTATTCCCAACCACTGAAAAATATAAATAATTGAAACATGTTTTTGCATCCTGATAAAATATTTAGAGCATAAAATAAAGACGTTGAAGTAACGGTCACGGGGTCCATTGTCAGCTGCTCATACGTCCTTAACGCCGGTAGGAGCTACATAGGGCTCATCGTACTCACCTGCGTGCATCATGTAAGTGTAGTGAGCCTAGAAGCCCAACATGTCTAATCTAATACATAACAAGGGTTAAAAATCATGAAAACATTTTTATACTAATACATAAATATACATGAATGTGCATGCTTAAAAATATAATCATAAACCTCTGCCTGAACATTATCATGATCTTAGCATTGATATCATATTATAATACTTAACATCGTTGAGCACATAATTTTCTAAACAGTGTATGGTCGTATCAGTAGGTGTGAGCTTAACATGGGTCGACTGATCAGCCTCTTGAACCAACGTACGTGGCGGTGACTTGTCACCTCTTGAGCGGTAGTAAACTAGTAAACTACCTCTTAAACATAATTGTCACACCACTTCAATTTCCATCATAAAATATTTTATTTTGCTCAACCATAATCATAAATAATAAACTGTTCATTTCATGTATGCATGCTCTAAAAATTGTGTCCGTAATATATATTTGATTATTTTCATAATATATATACTTATACTTAAAATAACTTCATGCATAAAATCAATTAAATATATATTCCAGACTTAGTTATTTTTCATGGGATGATCGAGACTGCTAGTCCCTTAGACTTAAGCCCATAAATTATAAGACTGACCCAAAAATTTTTATGGGCTCCCAAGCCCATAAAAATCATTGGGCTAACTTAAATAAATTATTTAAGGCCCAAATAAAATTATTTGGAGGCCCAAATAATTTTCTAAACATTTAATTTGGCCCAAAACACACTTAATCTTTTAATTACTTAAAAATTAAAATACCCGAGCCCGGCCCACCAAACCCTGACCCAAACCAACCTGACCCGACCCACAACTTACCAGACCCGACCTGGATTGAGGGAACATTGCATTTAAGACCTGGAGGTGCATGTTCGAATGGTACCAGGATTGAGGGAACATTGCATTTAAGACCTGGAGGTGCATGTTCGAATCCTGGGGAGGGCAAAAACTCCCCACCAGGGGGGAGAAGATCATGAGTGCAAGAATGACTGGGCCAGCCCAGTCCATTACAAAAAAGGGCGCCTGTAATGGACTGGGCTGGCCCAGCCATTATTGCACTCATGATCTTCTCCCCCTTGGTGGCTAGTTTTTGCCCTCCCCAGAATTCGAATATGCACCTCCAGGTCTTAAATGCAATGTTCCCTCAATCCTGGCACCATTGAGCTACGCATATTATTTTAAGATCATGCACGTATAATTATTAGGCACGTATTTTTATATGATGTGTGCTTGTATGTGGTTTCATTTTGTTATATAATAGAACGTGCTGAGCCACTAGGCTCACTAGATTTAAATGATGCAGGTGAGAAAAATGTCAATGAGGATAATGTGTTCCCGACTGGCGGCGAGAGCGTATGAGTATCCAGGCGGCTAGAACCCGTGACCATTGCTCTATGATTATTTTTACGTTGAGATTTAGAACACTTATTTTCGCACATGTTTTAGTACTTAAGATTTTTAGTATATGCATGGATGTTAGATTTAATTATTTATTTTAATGTTTGCATGGATTTTGGTGTAGAATTAATATTTAGAACTTTTATTATGAAATTTTTATAAATGAATATTTAGTAGTTAATTTTAAGTATTTAATTGCATGTGTGTACTTTTTTTGTATTTATTGTGTATATGTATATTAAATTAAGTAAAGTTATTTTTAAGGTATGACGTATATCTCAAAATTTTGTGTCATTCATGATTCATATCTCTTTTCATATGAGATAACATATTATTCTTTGAAGAAATAATCAACAACAGTGTATCAACTGTGTCCATTGGCACTGTCACATTCACTTAAAAGAATGGACCAAATTAATTAGACAAATTTCATAATTGTCTTTCTTTGAACAAAATACTATAAATAAGATATCATATTTAAAGAATTAAAATTGAGAAATCGGATGTACCTTTTCAAATTTTTGTAGGCACCAAGTAGATCTTTTACCTTCAACAACGACATTCAATCTATCACAAATATCATATCATATTAAATTTATGTTCCTACATTTAAGATAATAACATGTGATAAAAATACTTTATCATTCATTTAAAAAGTGATAGCTTAATCAAATGATTTTGAAAAAATTCAAAATTTATATCCACAATCAAAATTGAGGAATTTAAAATCCATAATAAAATTTTATGGAATAAAGATTTAACAACCCAATATATCCATAAAATATAAAAAATATAAAAATTTTCAAATCACCAAATTGCATAATCAATATCTCATGCAATATATTGACCAATAGAATAGATTCACAAAATTTGTATATTATTTTATGTCATCATATGTGAATCAAAACAAAACACATGCTAGAGTTTTTTTACAATTTAATTTAAACAAAAATAAAAACTAAATTTACCAAAAATAAATTAGTTTAATAATAAATAAATAAATAAAACAACTTGAAATTAGTCATTAATTAATCAATTCATTTTCATCATCGTGCATATGCTACCATCAATTCATTGTCGTCGTTTTCTAATATAGATGATGATTTCAATTAATTGCGTTTAACATTTATTTTCTTTCTCGGTTGATGACATCGCGGTCTTACTACCGCACATAGCATATGCAGTTCATCATTGAATATCAAGTCACTTTTCATAAAAAGTGTGATAAATAATATATCATGCTTCTTCTAGAACATTTACAACAAATATATTATTTGAATCGATATCAAGTCAATATCTTTTGGTATATATCTCATATAGTTTATAACATTCTCTTATGGATATTGACAATTTTAGATCACATATCGATATTCTTTAATAAATTTCGATAAATTTTTTTATTTATAAGATCATCAAAAAAATCATTCAACCAAAGACCCTTTAAATTAATATTCTTCAAGAATATTTCTAAATCTTGGATCTTATATTAATATTTTTCATGAATATTATCAAATCTTGCATCTTTTTATCAATATTTCAATATTGATACAATCCTGTATATATATATTTTTTTTATCAATATGGCACGAGATCTATTTCTTCAATCATATTTATAGAAATTGGATATCTTATCAGATATCAATCATGATTTCTTCAGTTTCTCGATATACAAAATCATATATCACATATTTATCATGAATCTATTGATATTCTCATTATATTATATCATAATCATGAATCTCTTTCGATATATCAAATTGTAATCACAAATCTCTCAAAATTCACAATATATTATATCATGATCATGAATTTCTTCAAATTCTCAATATAAAATCATGTTGTGCTACTGTAGAGCCACAATATATTCATGATATTTCATGGGCACCAATATATCTATTATTATCATTGTGCAACTTCTAGAGCACCAATGAATATCTCTCATAAAATTGAGTATTGACAACACGTTGTGCTATTTCAATAGCATCAATAAAACGAGAATTATTTTCATTCTCAATTGGTTACAACATCGTGCTGATAACGTGTTATAAATCATAATAGAAATAGAGAGATTAGTAGAGAGAATTATGAGATGAGAGAATTCATATGAGTCAATACTCAGGTGCAATTATTATTGAACTCAATCACCCTATTTATAGGAAAATATTACAAGATACAAATCTTTACAAATATTATCTTTGACATATTTATCTTGATCACATATCTTTAATAAGATAATCATCTACAATAATAATAAATTTATAACAGTTATAGTTTTTTATATTTTAATATTCGATTAGTCAAATTAATATTCCTTTGTAATGATTAAAATTTGAATTTTTATACTTTTCGATATTCTGTTATATGTTTTGAATTTTTTTTATTTAAATTTTAATATTCGATTAGTCAAATAAAAGTAAGTCATTATCTTTTAGTGTGAATTATTAAAAGTTCAAAAAAAAAAATCACTTGTATTTTTTATTTATTATTATTTTTTAAAAAAAGAATGGTTTTCTGGTGGTAATAAACAATTTTTTCCTCTCTCCCTTGATGATATTCTATCTATTGGTAATAATATATTTTATTTCCCAATTACCCTTCATTTTTTTCTTTAATTTCCAAATGTTTCACACACAAATGAACAAAATAACTTTAAAAAAGAAGACGTGGTGAAAAAAAGTAAATCGGTTCAAACTATCAGAGTAAAATTTCGGTTATTGACAAAAAATTTGAATGTAGTCAACAACATTATGGTGCAAATGTATTTATCGTAAGTTCTACTTCAAATTCTAAGTGAATTTATTGGTTAAGAAACACTTCAGCAGCTTTCGAAATATCATCCAACTGACGGAGGTCTTCATCAAAAGTAGCAGCTATCCCCTCAGCAACAAAACCTTCACCAACTGCTGCCTATAAATATTCCTTTACGTCCTCACACGAGTTCACAAACTTCTTGCTCTGGTTGACCAGACGCACCAGAGTTTGATTCAAATTATGCAGCTTGACTTCTGTATTGGCCTTCAGCCGAATTCGTGGAAAAATTCTGGCAGGCTGCCACCAAATCACAATTTCTTCCGCTGCAAAGAGGACTATCTGTCTCAGATAGTAGAGACAGGAGACCCAAAGTACTTTCCAAAAGTTGGCATGTGGAAGCAACGGAAGGTCAGTTGCCTCCAGCGTATCTATGAGACCAGCATCATCCGTTTCTAAGAACATAAGTTGGACTAGAAACACAGAAATCGACATGTATATCAGACAATACATCCCTCCACCAGTAACAAAATAAGAACCCCACTCCACTGCCAAGGCAGGGAATAAGGTAAGTCCCGGAGCCCTCATAAGCATTAGTCCTAGTCTCCCCAGAAACCGATGTCTAACCCGTCTCAGACGAATCTCTGCGGCTCCAAATCCCCAAATTACTCCCATCCAGAATAGCCAGATAAAACAACCAGCAAAAAAAAAAAACCTTCTCTTGTTAGCGTCTATTTCAGAGCTGTTGTCGTTCTTCAACAGCTTGAGTGAACTGGGCATTGTGGTAAAGTAATCAAAGGCGGTGCAGTAGCACAAAAAAGAGACAAAAGCCGGTACAACCTGAAAGCGGTGCATCTGCAACAGTTAAAAGAAAAAATCAAATTACACGCTAAAACTCAAAATAGAAGTGAAACAATCTCAAATCACATTAAAAGATCCAAAAACTCAGCATTCATATCCACATTTCCAACTTGAAAAAACAGAACACGAAAATTTGAATGAACTAAACAATCAAAATCCAACAGATTCAAGAAACATTAACACAATTAATTTACAAAATCATACCCATTCAAGAAAACTCGAACACACTAAATTACTACGCAGGAACACATTACAAAATCATATTTGTCTACTTCAAATCTGCAACAGATTTATCAAATTACTAGGCAAAATCAAAATCATTCAGATTCATGAAAACTTTCAAGAAAACACAGAACACATTAAATTACTACGCATTCAAGTGAACAGGAACAAATTACAAAATCAAACTAATCCACTTCTAATCTGAAATAGAAACCTACAATTTGAATACAAAAGGAACGAAAGAAATGAAATTTACATTCGATGGAATTTTGCGTTTGCTGCTTCCGTCCCGTTGGTTGTGATAGTGGCCGGAGTGGCGCGGGGTGGGGAAATCTAATCTAAACTTGAACGCTTTTATTTTGCGTCTGCTGCGTCCGTCCGGTCGGTTGTGATAGTGGTCGGAGTGGCGCGGGGTGGGGAAATCTAATATAAACTTGCACGTTAAAAGCTTTATAGGGGTGTATTCAATTCAGATTTTTAATGACTTTCAGTGACTTTTTAAAATGACAGATTTTTGTGGACTTGACAGATTTTTATTGACTTTTATAGAATGTCATAGAATTGTAAACAGAATTCTATGGATTTGTGCAGAGTTTTGACAGACTTTCATAGACATATGTTTAATAGATTTAATAGATTTTATAACTTGATTGACGTTGAAAATATCGATAGTCAAATATCTACAAACAAATACAAAAGTTTTAAAATTATAATATGATGACGAAAATAAAATATTTACCCATCATAATATATTTAGTTTTCTGTAGTATCTTTTAATGTCATTAATATTAAAATTATTTGTATAATTTATGTATTAAAATAAAAAATTAATTCCAAAATTCCAACCTGAAAAATTTAAAAAATTGAAATTTTTGGCGCTTTTTAAAATTTTTGAATTTCAAATTATAAAAATTAATTAATAAAAAATTTATAAATATTTTTAAATCGGCTTTTTTGAAGAGAAAATGTGTTTATAGAAATGTGATTTGAAATAGAAAATATAGAAATAGAGTAAAATTTAATTTGGTACACGAACTATTGGTTAAATGTCAAATTTGTACACGAACTTTTGTTAATGACTTAATTAATACATGTTCGTCGGATTCCGGTCAATTTTCGGTGACATTTATGTAAAATGTCCAATTTGCCTTTTATTACAAAAAAATGCATATTTTATTTTAGATTTTAATTAGATATGTTTGTATATTATATTTTACACGTAAAAATTGATTTGATTAAAATTTTTGTTAGTACATAATATTTATTATATTAGATAGATTATATATTCAACGAGAAAGATTAGATAAAGTATATTGAAACATACAATATCTAAATAATTATAAATAAATAAATTGATACCATAGAAAATAAATAAATATTTTTTTAGCTAAAATTCTGATTTTTGTATACATAATTTTCTCGATAATATTTTTAAAAAAATTATTAAATAAATAGTGATTGTAATAAAATATTTTTTAATATTTTAACTATGTAAAAATTTATTGAATATATATTTTAATAAAAATATTACGTAAGTTTTGCTAAAAATTAATTTTAATTTTCAAATCATATTTATAAGAAAAACTCATCGAAACACCAATTAAACTTTGTTATAACGTGCCACAGTTATTTAATCAACGAATAAAAAATTGAATTGCGTTAGTTCGAGAATTTACCGATGCGCACGAAAAGATAGCGGTTGCGAGCTTTCACGTTATAAAAAAATTGAAAGTTTATTTAAACACAATAATTTTATAAGTGAACATGACTAATAAAAAAAATTAAAAGTCGTTTTCGATTTTTATTACGGACAAAAATGATGAAGCAGGTTTTGAAACTAAAATAATATTAATATTTAATTAATTTGTATCATCAAAAGACTATTATACCCTTTTCTTCATCATAATTTGGTCAAAATCAGGTGGAAATGTACCAATTAAGCCATTAACTAAAGTTCGTGTACCAATTTGACATTTAACCAATAGTTCATGTACTAATTTTTACTCTATAGAAATATGTAGAGATATTATTTGAAAGAGGAGAGAGAAGAAATAAATAATTAGAAGTCCATTCAAATCTTGAGGATGAATAAAAGACAAATCTTGACATTTTAGCATTGTACATTATGTTTTTATGTTTGTACTTTAATGACTTTCATGGAGTCATTAAAAATCCATTGAAAATATGAATACCTCTAGACTTTTATGAAGTTTTTAAAAGTCAATGTTGAATACCACGTGACTTTTAAAAACTCCACGGAAGTCTATTTTGGATACCTCTGGATTTTTGTAGAGTTTATAAAAGTCTAGATTGAATACCTTTTGACTTTTAAACTCCATCAGACTCTATGAAAGTAATTAAATCTCCCACTTTGAATACACCCACCTTAGCCTTTTGTCCCTATAATACTAGAAACATTTATACATTTAAATTTTATATATTATTAAAAGTTAAAAATAACAAATGAGTATTAAATATACGGTAAATTTTTTGTTTATTCGATAAATATAAATCTATTTATTTTTTCATATCTTATTAAAAATTTCTAATAATGTAATTTTAACACAGTAAAAAAATCATATATTTTAAATATTAAGTCAAATCATCTAGTTTATTTTTAAAAATGTATTTTATTTACTATTTAAAAAAATTGATTTTTTAGTCCAATCATTTAGTTACCCCATATCCGATTTAAGTGACAAAATTGGTGAATCAGGTTTAGATTAGTAAAACATGAACATATTTTAATTTGATCAAGCAGACCAATAAATCGATTCCAAAATGTCCAAAAATGGTCTAAAGTACAAAGTTGAATCGGGTAGTCCGGAAGGTCCGAAGCGTTCGGACCAAGCGTAGGAGTTTAGAAGCAGATGAAGATACCAGAACGTCCAAAGAGTTAGGACATGCTGTTGTGAAATTTTCTCGCAAGCGTACGAGTGTCAAGTTTTAGTATAATGAAAGAGAGAGTGTCGATCCCACATGGAGTAAAATGAAAATATTCAATACTTGTAATTAAAATAGTCTTAATTTTATCTAGAAAATCAAACTTCGAGAATTTTGCAGAATAAATAAAATAAATAATGAGAAATTATCAAGCTCACACACACACAAATTTCGAGGAATTATCAATCAGAGAAAAATAGTCCAGAGGTTTTGATTTCACTTGGTCTCGACAATATTCAATCCTAATTAATCTATTTTATGAATTTCCTTCGATTAATAACCAAGAACACTTAGATTATTCTATTCCCCTCTCCCGAGCTACAAATAGAGTGTATCAACTACAATTCGATTTCAATATCCCTATTAAAAATCTAGATGTAGTGATATGTGTAAAATGATGTTCCTTAAAGGTTCTATTAAAGCTATATACTCTCCCGAGCTATATAAACAATTAACAATGTAGTTCCTATTGATCCTATTCAAAATTTCCTCTCCCGAGCAACGATTCTAAGTAAATATAACAACTCAATTTATGGCCAGTAAATTAAGAAGACATTCAATTCTAGAAACATAATTAATCTATAGAAATTCAATTTATTAAAATCAAAGATTCATGAATATGTCTCAACCAAGCTACGTCAACCTCTAGACTAGAAAAGTTTAGTTCATGCTCGAATTCAATAAAAACCAAATAATGTTTAATATCTCAAACATAATTCAACAATCAAAAGAAAATAAAAAGAAGAAACAAAGCCGTAGTCTTTCTTCCGTGTCCGGTCGAAAAGTCTTCGTCTTCGGTCCAAGCAATCTTCAGTTCTTCAACTCCAAAAACTCACAAAAATGCTCTCTAAAATATTGTGTGTATTGGCGGCTGATAGATAGATTTTTTGACTCAGAAAAATACCCTAAATATGACCTAACAATCGTCGAAAATAATACCAAAGATATCCCCAAAGTTTCCATAAACAGTCGGACTCTAATATTCCAAACAGACGACGGCGCGGGCGCGCAGGAAACAGGGCGGGTGCGCTCTCAATTCGCAAAACAAACTTTTGAACATTCTTCAACGGCGCGGGCGCGCCTAGGGTCAGCGCGGGCGCGCCTTCAGTTCAACTTTTCTTCTTGAGTTCTTCAGTAACAGCGCGGGCGCGCCTAGGGATAGGGCGGGCGCCCCTCAAGCTCGAACTCAGACTTTTCCAACTCTTTAATTTCCTTGTAAACTTTCATCTTTTAAGCTTATTTCCACTTGAACACATCGAAGTCCATAACTTTCTACAAACACTAAAACAACAACAATTTCACGCAATATCTACCAATAAATTTCAAAAGTCAAGTAAAACCATATACAAATTAAGTGCACAAAATGCACTTATCAAATTTCCCCGAACTTGAACTTTTGTTCGTCTCGAGCAAAACTAACACAAACTCCACTCAATTGCAAGAACAACAACCATCAAGAATGACTATGGATTAATGACCTCAGTATGGAATTCCAAAACAATTTAAATCCAATCATATCTGTCCTACTAACACTTGAAAAATAAGTTAGCCAGAAAAGTAATTCAACCTCATAAACTCATAAACTCCGCAACTCATGTTTCAAAATACTCTTCTCTTAACTCAATTCAAACATTCACAAATCATGAGGACTTCCATGGTAGAGCAGTATCAAATTCACGGATATATCATCACAACCACACTCAATTGGTTTAATTCAAAGAACGTAGTGTGTGCGTGTTTCGATCAAGAATTCATAATCATTAAAGTTTCAATCAACAGTTCATAGGCTAAATTCTCGCAACCCCTCTCCACTAGTATATTGGGCAACTGTGACTCGGTCAATAGGACTTAATAAGCTTATAATGCAAGGCCTGGCTCATGGATACAAATGAAGGAAAAGAATTCAAATAAGAAGTAATTCACATTTATGCTCAAACTCTAATGTCAACTCCTTTTCATTCACAACTTCACACTTATTTCACTTCATTGATTTTTTAATTTTTTCACAAATTTTCTTTTCACAACTTTTTCAACTCTTTTTTTCTTTTCTACTACCTTCCTCATTTCCATTCATTCACCACACCATTCCATTTTTCACAAATAAAAACTAGGAGCATATAATAATTTAGCATTCAAATTACTCCCTTAAAGGTAGGAAATAGTATATAAGCTATTCAGGTAGTCAATGTAGGACCTTGAAATAATGACGAATGGGGGTTTCATCACACGTTTACACGCATGCCATTCGATTTTCAATAAAGCTCAAACAAGGTACTAGGGATAACATATATAATAGGTAGCTTGAAAGGCTCAAATGAATTCAGAAAAATCGCCTAAATCATTCCTAATCACAGTTTTGCCCGTATTTCGCCTCGAGGGGTGTCCAAACTAGTTCTAGACAAGTCTTAATCCACAATTAAATCATACAAATCTCAATCAGTGCAGAAAGGAATAATCATCAGCAGTAAACGATGATTTTCACAAGTAGTTTCAGAATTCTCGTACCTCTAAGTACTAATATACGTGTAAGCTGAAATGGGCAACTAAGGATAAATTGATTCAATAAAATTCAAGGCCCAAAAAATCCAAATAATGCCTCAATCATTTTTATCTTTGTCTGTCTCAAGATTCAGATTCAAGCAAAATCACAGAATATATAGGAGTTCAATTGTTCACTTGGTTTCGTTTATTTCAAAATTTTGTCAGCTAGGCAGGTAGTCATGGTCTTCAGTTACAAAACAAAAATTAACATCATTGACCATCAATCCATTTCATTATGATTTCTCAACATCATTCACCAAAAAAAAACACAACTACATAAATTTCTCAAATTCAGCCACACACCAACACAACACAACTCCTAAGAACCAAACAACTAAAATAAAAACAAAACAAAAGCAAAAGCAACTAAACAAAAATAATAAAAGTCAGAAGAGCAACACGATCGGGCGCAACAGGGGGAACCTGAGGTCGGGGTGCAGGGCCGCTTCGTGCAGCTGCTCTCTCATTAAAATCTCGCCTCTCAGCGCGAGTTCGGTGCTCAGAAGCCGGTATCAGACGAAAAGGAGTATGACAAGAAATAGGAGCAGTAGCTTTCAACAATTCTTCATTCTGGCCCCACTCAACTCCAGCCGCTTCACAAAGATCAATGATAAGTGCGGGCAATGCAAACCCGCCAGTCGTCTTACCTGCCGCCACACCCTGAATAGTTGCTTGACAAATCTGTCCCAAGTCGATTGCTTTGCCCTCAAAAATACAATAAACAAGAATCGCTCGTTCTCGTGTCACCTCATGCTCGTGGTCAGTCGGTTTAAGACGAGACACACAAAGTTATACCACAGCTTAGCATCAGGAATTAGCTCGGTCTTCTTCAACTTAGAAGGCTGACGATCACGGCCCATGCGCCATTCCGCGCCCGGAACACAAATACGGCTCAGAATCACCGCGTAATCCACTTCATTCGCTCGGTACTCCGCATACTCATCGTGAAATACTGGCGGAAGGTTGTACAGGGTGTTAATAGTGTGAGCATCAAAAGGCACCAGCTGGCCTCGGACAAGCACTTTCAACTGCATGTGCTTTACTTTCAAGTTCGCATAAAATTCACGAACGACTGGGACGAATGCATCCTGAGGTGGCTTAACAAAATTTAACCATTGACGCCCATTCAGAGCCCTACCAATTGTACTAAAAAACTCATCGTTCCCAAATCCCGATGTCGTATCAAACCCACGCTTTGGTAATATCGTTTTGCCTAGACAATTTTGATAATGCTGTTCGGCGCTCTCATTCCAGAAACGCTGCGGCTCAGGTTCCGGATTAGCATGAGAAGAGGATGCAACAGATTTTTGTTTCTTCTTTGGTGCCATGAATCAAACACTTAATGTGCACCGCAAGTCATGCAACAATTAACCAATTTACCACAATCACAACTTCCCCAAACTTAAATCTAATCCATAATCCACACACAACAACAATCGCTTCCGCAACAATCCAATAGAATTCACACTTCAAAGATGGATTAATCAATTAAGACTTCAAGACCCACGAATCGCACGAGTAGAATTTCGAAATACTCACCACCCAAAACACTTTTAGAAGTACCAAAAGAACGACTTACTCCATATGAGTCCGAAAAGAGTAGATAATCAAATGCTTCCCCAATGTACAATCCTCCAAAAATTAAATGAGGCGTGCCCTGGATAAAAGTGGTTCGACCGTCCCGCGTCAAATAGATGATGAAAGAAATTAGATTGTGGGGGTGGAGATGAATAGATAGACGAGCCGATTAGAACAATAGAAGAGGGGAAAAAATCGTGAGGAAGAAGGTGGACAAGAAATTAGGGAAAAGATTTGGGAGAAAGGAAAGAAAAGAGTAGGTTATATGGAAGAAATCGGTGTCGGGGCGGGCGCGCGTATGGTAAGGGTGGGCGCGCCTTCATCTCGATTTGTGAGTTTTGTAATATCAGGGGCGGGGCGGGCGCGCGAGTGGTAAGGGCGGGCATGCCTTCATCTCAAAAAATTTGGCACAAATTTGGTACAGGGACGGCGCGGGCGTGCCGAAGGAGGGGCGGGCGCGCCTTGAGCTCGAAAAATTTCACCATTGTCATGCTAGAGCGGCGCGGGCGCGCTAATTAATAGAGCGGGCGCCCCTTCGGTTCGAGATTGGTATCCAAAATCCTGCAAAAATCATAGAAAAAACCAAATTACTTCCAAAACAACAAAATTAAAAGTAAAAACGAAAAAAAAAAAACAAAAAAAAAAAAATAAAACGAGAAAACAAAGACAAAAACTAAAAAATTTGGGTTGCCTCCCAAAAAGCGCTTGGTTTAAAGTCATCAGCCCGACGTGCACCAGTCTTTAGTTGGGATCATCAAGCAATGCACTGGATGCGGGTAGTACTTCATTGACAAAGTAGAGCTTGACTCTCTGCCCATTAACCTTGAAAGTTCTTCCATCTGTACACCGCAATTTAATGGCACCATGTGGATAAACTGTCTCTATGAGAAACGGCCCTGACCATCGCGGTTTCAACTTCCCTGGAAATAATTTCAGCCGAGAGTTAAATAGCAAAACTCTCTGACCCTTTTCGAATTCCCTATGCACAATGATTTTATCATGCCACTTCTTTGTTTGCTCTTTGTAGATCTTGGCATTCTCATATGCTTTACTTCGGAATTCATCCAATTCATTAAACTGTAGTTTCCGCAACTCTCCGGATGCTTCAGGATCCATGTTTAGCTTCTTGATAGCCCAAAATGCCTTGTGCTCCAATTCCAACGGTAAATGACATGCCTTACCAAAAACCAGCCTATAGGGAGACATCCCAATGGGTGTTTTGAATGCAGTGCGGTAGGCCCAAATGGCGTCATCTAGCTTGATTGCCCAATCTTTCCGATTTGTCTTAACCGTTTTCTCCAAGATTTGTTTGATTTCCCGGTTAGAGATCTCCGCCTGGCCATTGGTTTGAGGATGGTATGCACACGCCACCTTATGCCTGACACCATACTTAGTGAGCAAGGTATTAAAAATCTTATTGCAGAAATGCGTACCTTCATCACTGATTATTGCTCGTGGAGTTCCAAACCTCGTGAAGATATTCTTTTGCAAAAATTTAACTACAACACGAGCGTCATTAGTCGAGGTGGCAATGGCTTCCACCCATTTCGAAACGTAATCAACTGCTAATAAAATATAAGTTTACCCAAAAGAAAGGGAAAAGGGACCCATAAAATCAATACCCCACACATCAAATAATTCTACTTCTAAAATATTTGTGAGGGGTAATTCATGCCTTCTTGAAATATTTCCCGTTCTTTGACACTTATCACATGATTTCACCAAGGTATAACTATCTTTAAACAATGTAGGCCAATAAAAACCAGATTGTAGTACCTTAGCAGCAGTTTGGGTGGCTCCAAAATGTCCTCCATAGGGTGAGGAATGGCATTGTTCCAAAATTTCATTTGCTTCTTGCCCCGCCACACATCTCCGAATCACTTGATCGGCACAACGTTTGAAAACATAGGGATCATCTCATAAGTAGAACTTAACGTCATGGAAAAACTTCTTCTTTTGATGTCTATTCAACTCTGGAGGCATAGCACCACAAGACAAGAAATTTGCAATATCAGCAAACCATGGAATAAAGGAACTTACCTCAAAGATTTGTTCATCCGGAAACAATTCCTTTATGCTCTCCTCCTCCTTCACGTCTTCTAGCTCCAATCTTGACAAGTGATCAGCAACTTGATTTTCGCTACCCTTCTTATCCTTGATCTCAAAATCAAACTCTTGTAAAAGTAGAATCCACCTTATCAAGCGTGGCTTGGCATCCTTTTTGGCAAACAAGTTGCGAATTGCTGCATGGTCAGCATAAACAACTACTTTAGTACCAATTAAATATGGACGAAATTTATCAAAAGCAAAAACTACTGCAAGCATCTCTTTTTCGGTGGTAGTGTAGTTTTTGTAGTAGCCCGAACCCTAATTGAGTAATTAAAGGATTAATGCTAATTAAATAAATTGGGGATTGGACGGATCGGAAGCTCCGAAGGGACGATCGGAAGCTCCGATCGGGATCGGAAGCTCCGATGAGGATCGGAGGCACCGATGATATTACGTCATCCATGACGTGTGGCTGGATCGGAAGCTCCGATCAGGACCGGAGGCTCCGATCACCCCTATCCGGAGTCAACAAGTGATATTTTGACACGTGGTAGATCAGGATCTTCGGAAGCTCCGATGGCAGGATCGGACGTTCCGATCGAGGTTCGGACGTTCCGATCGAGGATCGGAGGCTCCGATCGTTGTCTATAAATAAAAGGCCGAGACTTCATTTCTCCTTGCCAATTCCGGATTTCCTCTCTATTTCTAGTCATATTCGAGCTGTTCTAGTCTTCTTAGGCTTGGTCCGGAGGTCGGCGAGGCGTTCGATAGTCGTAGCGGAGTTGTGCCCAAGTTCTGGAGGCATCGACATCAAAGGGCTAACGACGGACGAAGGTATAGCTTTTGCTTCCTATAAATATTTAGGAGTATGCAATAGCTTAGTTAAGGCTTTTAGAGCACTGTAATGATAGTGGTATCATTTCGCTGTGTAGGCGGACTTTAGGCTTGGACTTAGAGCTGGTAGTGCCTACCTGGTATTTGAGGTACGAAAGTACTGTTCTTGATATCCTGACTGAGTATGCATGTATTATGTGACCGCATGATTTATATGCCATGATATTATGCTGCATTCATTTGCATCTTGCTGTATCTCCTTCGAGATGTCTGTTAGTAGGGTTGTACCCTATCCTGTTAGTGGATGGACTTCCATCGATTTGGGTCCGGTGTTTCCACGGTTATCTCGGTATGGGAGCCACCTCCTGAAGCGACGGCACAGCGTGCTACATACCAGGGCCCGGTCTGTCTCTGTTATCTGATCCTTGACCTCGAGTCTATAGGGAGTTCACTTTGCATGCATGTATACTCATACTCTCGCACTGAGCGTTTTATGCTCACGTCTCGTACTCTGTATTTTCTGGACACCCTATTCCATGGGGCAGGTTTGCGATTGGACGAGGAGGGTGGATCCAGGAGGGGCTAGTCAGTGGTTGGCCAGCTGGAGCTTCGTCTAGGCTTTATTACTGTTGTTTGGGTTTATACAGCTATTCGATTTGGTTGTATATTATTGGATAATTACAGATTCCTTTACTTGGGATTGTATATTGTTATTGGTTTCCGCAGTTTTATTCTGATATCTGTTTTATTAAGTTAATTGCATGCCTAAGTTCTGTTTAGTAGGTGATCCGGGTAAGGGTCACTACATTTATGGTATCAGAGCATGCAAAAGATTTCTTGGGATTTAGTCTCATCTTGAGGTATTTTTGTAGATGTCAAATCGTGACGACCAGAGTTCTCATGGCAGTGTTGGTGGGCGTTGGGGTGATGCCGACCGGGAGCCTCGTCGAGAACGGCGTCATCGTCACCATGACGACGAGCATTTCACTGTGCGTCGATTCTTAGCTATGGGTCCTAAGCCCTTAGTTGGAGGTGAGTCTCCGGAGGATGCGGAGAACTGGTTAGACCGCATGGAGACGACTTTTCAGACTTTCCAATGCACTGATGAGCAGAAGGTGGAGACCCTTGGCTATCTTCTGGATGGGCGTGCGCGCAGGTGGTGGAGGTTTACTTTTGCACCTTTTGTTACGGCGAGAGGAGTGGCCACCTGGGCCGAGTTCCGCACAGGTTTCCAAAAGCGGTATTTTCCTCCTGCACTCCGACATTCGAAGGCAGGCGAGCTACTGAGTCTGCGACAGGGAACTATGTCTATCGATGAGTATCAGCAGAGGTTCTTTGATCTGCTATCCTATTGCCCCGAGATTGCTGATAGCTCAGAGATGAAGTATAATCTGTTCCTTCAGGGCCTTAACCCTGAGATCCATGACCGTGTGGCGGTTGGTGATGACATGTCCTACGAGGGTTTGGTGAGCCGTTGTCACCAGGCGGAGGACAGCATTCGACGGAACAGGTCTTTCTCTCAGTCGAGACCTGCTAGTTCTTTGGGTCCCCGTGCCCAGTCATTCAAGAAGTCCGGGTCTACTTCTTCCTCTGGTTTGGGAGGTGTTGTCCGTTTCGGTAAGAAGGACAAGTGTGATCACTGTGGGAAGAACCATCCATCCGACAAGTGCCGCAGAGCTTCTGGAGCTTGTTTCCGTTGTGGAGAGACTGGTCATATCCGGAGGGATTGTCCACTGTCTGGGGGAGGCGGTTCTGGTTCTGGTTCAGGATCGGGTTCTCAGGCCACCGTTCAGCAGAGGTCGCAGGGACAGTCTGCTGGGAGTTCTCATTTGAGGCCACGAGCTTCTGGCCAGGTGTTTGCCCTGAGACATGATCAGGCTGTGGAGGAGAATGAGAAAGTCATCGCAGGTACATTTATGCTTTATGGTATACATGCTCTTGTACTTATTGACACTGGTGCATCTCATTCCTTCATTTCTGCACGTTTTGTTAAGAGGAATAAGTTACCATGCATTGCACTAGACGTAGTGATGTCTGTTTCTACTCCGACGGGCCAATCTGCTTTGGCTAAGCGTCTAGTGATGGGTTGCCCTTTAGAGTTCGAAGGGAACATTCTGTTAGCGAATCTCATGGTCCTGGCGATGGACGACTTTGATTGCATTCTGGGAATAGATGTGCTGACTACCTATCGAGCTTCAGTGGACTGCTATCAGAGATTAGTACGCTTTCATCCGGAAGGGAGTGAGAGTTGGTTTTTCTATGGTGAGGGAGCGCGACCCCCGATGCCTTTGGTATCAGCTTTGAGAGCCTGTCGAGCTCTAGAGTCTGGCGGGGAAGGCTACCTTATCTATGCAGTTGATTTGTCCGCTGAGAGTATTGGGATAGAGAGCATTCCAGATGTGTTTCCTGATGAGATTCCGGGTTTTCCTCCTGCTAGGGAAGTCGAGTTTGGCATAGAGTTGATGCCGGGTACTTCGCCTATTTCTAGAGCACCGTATCGTCTGGCTCCGTCAGAGATGCGTGAGTTGAAGAATCAGCTACAGGATCTTTTGGACAAGGGGTACATTCGTCCTAGTGTATCTCCTTGGGGAGCTCCTGTTCTCTTCGTGAAGAAGAAGGATGGGTCGATGCGGCTGTGCATTGACTATCGGCAGCTGAATCGAGTCACTGTGAAGAACAAGTATCCGTTGCCTCGTATTGATGACTTGTTTGATCAGCTGCAGGGTACTTCTATTTACTCCAAGATTGACTTGAGATCTGGGTATCATCAGTTGAGAGTCCGTGATCAGGACGTAGCCAAGACTGCATTCCGTACTCGCTATGGGCATTACGAGTTCCTAGTGATGCCATTTGGTTTGACTAATGCGCCGGCTATATTCATGGATTTGATGAACCGTGTCTTCAGGGAGTATTTGGACAAGTTTGTCGTGGTCTTCATTGACGACATCTTGGTGTATTCGCGTAATACGGAAGAGCATGTTTCTCACTTGCGGTTGGTACTACAGACTCTTCGAGATGAGCAGTTGTACGCCAAGCTGAGCAAGTGTGAGTTCTGGATGGATAGAGTGGTTTTTCTTGGCCATATCATATCCAGGGAGGGGATTTCTGTTGATCCAAGCAAGATTGAAGCGGTACTTAATTGGTCACGTCCGACGACGGTTGCTGAGATCCGTAGTTTTCTGGGTCTAGCAGGGTATTATCGTCGCTTCATTCTGAACTTCTCTCAGTTAGCTCGACCGTTGACGCAGCTTACCCGCAAGGGTGTGGATTTCGAGTGGTCCTCCGAGTGTGAGGAGAATTTCCGTGAGCTTCGACGGCGGTTGACTTCTGCGCCGGTGTTAGCATTACCGTCAGGATCTGGAGGGTATGTAGTTTACACGGATGCTTCTCTTCAGGGGTTAGGTTGTGTCCTGACTCAGAATGGGCATGTGATCGCATACGCTTCTAGACAGCTGAAGCTTCACGAGGACAACTACCCAGTCCATGATTTGGAGTTAGCTGCCATTGTGTTCGCTTTGAAGATCTGGAGTCATTATCTGTATGGCGAGAAATTTGAGATCTTCACCGACCATAAGAGTCTCAAATATTTGTTCACTCAGGCGGAGTTGAACATGAGGCAGAGACGTTGGATGGACTTGCTTAAGGACTATGATTGCGAGATTAAGTACCATCCGGGAGCTGCTAATCTCACCGCTGATGCCTTGAGTCGCAAGGCGCGACTATCCGCACTTCAGACTTGTTCGATGTCTAGTGCGATTAGTGACTGTTGTACTTCAGGTTATACCTTCAAGCATAAGAAAGGTATGCAGAGTATCCAGATGTTTGCGATATTATCTGAGCCAGCTTTGTACTCGCGGATCCGAGATGCTCAGATGTCTGATTCGAAGACCCAGCGTTTAGCTCGTCTAGCTAACGAGGGTAGCTTGTCTGGATTTCATTATCAGTCAGATGGCTTTCTGTGTTTGTCTGGTAGGCTTGTGATTCAACAGGATGAAGAGTTGCGAGAGGAGATTTTATCTCAGGCACATCGCACTAAGTTGAGTATTCATCCTGGGAGCAACAAGATGTACAAGGATCTACGTACTCGTTTCTGGTGGAAGGGAATGAAACGCAGTGTTTATCAGTTTGTTTCGAGATGTTTGGTGTGTCAACAGGTCAAGGCAGAGCACCGACGACCTGGAGGATTGCTTCACAGTCTGCCTATTCCTGAATGGAAATGGGAGTTTATCACTATGGACTTTGTGACCCATTTGCCGGTATCCCCGAGGAACTGTGATGCTATCTGGGTTGTGGTGGACCGACTCACCAAGTCAGCACATTTCATTGCCTATAGCCGAGAGTACTCTGTGGATCGCATGGCACGGATGTACATTCAGGAGATCGTTCGACTTCATGGAGTGCCTGTGAGCATTGTCAGCGATCGGGACCCCAGGTTTACTTCTAGGTTCTGGGGGAGTGTTCAGCGTGCGATGGGTACTACTCTCAGTTTGAGTACAGCCTATCATCCGGAGACTGATGGTCAGTCAGAGCGCACTATCCGTACGTTAGAGGATATGCTTAGAGCGTGCGTCATGGATTTTGGTTCAGCCTGGCAGGATCATTTGCCGTTGATCGAGTTCGCTTACAACAACAGCTATCACACTAGTATTTGGATGGCACCTTTTGAGGCGTTGTATGGGCGACGTTGTCGTACTCCACTCTTCTGGGAAGAAGTGGGGGAGAGACAGGCTGAGGGACCGGAGTTTATCCAGCAGGCGATAGATATTGTTGATCAAATCAAGAAACGGATTAAGACTGCACAGGATCGTCAGGCCAGCTATGCTAATATCAAGCGTAGGCCTTTGCAGTTCGAGGTCGGGGAGAAAGTGTTTCTGAGAGTGTCACCTTTCCGCAAGATTCTCAGATTTGGCCTTAAGGGCAAGTTGTCTCCCAGATTTATCGGTCCGTTTGAGATCTTGGAGAGTATTGGCGATTTGGCTTATCGACTAGCATTGCCACCGCATCTATCCAGTATTCACGACGTGTTTCACGTATCTCTGTTGCGACGGTATGTGGCGGATGAATCTCATATTCTGCAGTGGTCTGAGGTTCAGGTAGACAAGGATTTGACTTATGTTGAGAAACCTCTTCGCATCCTTGATTTTAAGGATAAGGTTTTACGGAACAAAGTCATTCCTTTGGTTGTAGTTCAGTGGCAGCGCCGAGGCACTGAGGAAGCTACTTGGGAGCTTGAGGACAGGATGCGTAAAGACCATCCTGAGTTGTTTTGATTTCATTCTTTAAGTTGTATTCAGTTGCAAACTCTGTAAATGTTTGTTTGAATAAAGAATTTTTCTGATTTTTGTATTTGCATTCGGTACTTAAGATCTGATTTCGAGGACGAAATATCTTAAGTGGGGGAGAATGTAGTAGCCCGAACCCTAATTGAGTAATTAAAGGATTAATTCTAATTAAATAAATTGGGGATTGGACGGATCGGAAGCTCCGAAGGGACGATCGGAAGCTCCGATCGGGATCGGAAGCTCCGATGAGGATCGGAGGCACCGATGATATTACGTCATCCATGACGTGTGGCTGGATCGGAAGCTCCGATCAGGACCGGAGGCTCCGATCACCCCTATCCGGAGTCAACAAGTGATATTTTGACACGTGGCAGATCAGGATCTTCGGAAGCTCCGATGGCAGGATCGGACGTTCCGATCGAGGTTCGGACGTTCCGATCGAGGATCGGAGGCTCCGATCGTTGTCTATAAATAGAAGGCCGAGACTTCATTTCTCCTTGCCAATTCCGGATTTCCTCTCTATTTCTAGTCATATTCGAGCTGTTCTAGTCTTCTTAGGCTTGGTCCGGAGGTCGGCGAGGCGTTCGATAGTCGTAGCGGAGTTGTGCCCAAGTTCTGGAGGCATCGACATCAAAGGGCTAACGACGGACGAAGGTATAGCTTTTGCTTCCTATAAATATTTAGGAGTATGCAATAGCTTAGTTAAGGCTTTTAGAGCACTGTAATGATAGTGGTATCATTTCGCTGTGTAGGCGGACTTTAGGCTTGGACTTAGAGCTGGTAGTGCCTACCTGGTATTTGAGGTACGAAAGTACTGTTCGAGATATCCTGACTGAGTATGCATGTATTATGTGACCGCATGATTTATATGCCATGATATTATGCTGCATTCATTTGCATCTTGCTGTATCTCCTTCGAGATGTCTGTTAGTAGGGTTGTACCCTATCCTGTTAGTGGATGGACTTCCATCGATTTGGGTCCGGTGTTTCCACGGTTATCTCGGTATGGGAGCCACCTCCTGAAGCGACGGCACAGCGTGCTACATACCAGGGCCCGGTCTGTCTCTGTTATCTAATCCTTGACCTCGAGTCTATAGGGAGTTCACTTTGCATGCATGTATACTCATACTCTCGCACTGAGCGTTTTATGCTCACGTCTTGTACTCTGTATTTTCTGGACACCTTATTCCATGGGGCAGGTTTGCGATTGGACGAGGAGGGTGGATCCAGGAGGGGCTAGTCAGTGGTTGGCCAGCTGGAGCTTTGTCTAGGCTTTATTACTGTTGTTTGGGTTTATACAGCTATTCGATTTTGTTGTATATTATTGGATAATTATATATTCCTTTACTTGGGATTGTATATTGTTATTGGTTTCCGCAGTTTTATTCTGATATCTGTTTTATTAAGTTAATTGCATGCCTAAGTTCTGTTTAGTAGGTGATCCGGGTAAGGGTCACTACAGTTTTGCTGTGCGGCATCCATGGTGCGACTGGCATAATATATAGCTCTGAAAATCTTATCTCTCCTTTGGCCTAATACCGCGCCCACTGCATAGTCACTAGCATCGCACATAAGCTCAAAGGGCTCCTTCCAATCCGGCACAATCATGATGGGTGCTGTGGTCAATGCCGTCTTGATCTTTTCAAAGGCCTGCAAACAATCATCATCAAAAATGAATGTAGAATCTTTTTCAAGTAAATTACACAGGGGTTTTGTGATTTTAGAAAAATCCTTGATGAAACGCCGATAAAACCCTGCATGGCCTAAAAAACTTCTGATGCCCTTGATATTCTTCGGAGGTGGAAGCTTCTCAATTGCAACCACTTTGGCTCGATCCACCTCTAATCCATAGGATGACACTTTATGTCCAAGGACAATGCCCTCTTGAACCATAAAGTGACATTTTTCCCAATTAAGAACTAAATTCTTTTCTTGGCACCTCTGCAAAACAAGAGATAGATTATGCAAGCAATGATCAAAAGAGGAACCAAATACTGAAAAGTCATCCATAAACACTTCCATCACGTCCTCCACCATATCTGCAAAAATCGCCATCATACACCGTTGAAAAGTTGCAGGTGCATTACACAGTCCAAACGGCATCCTCCTGAAAGCAAACGTGCCATAGGGACACGTAAAAGTAGTCTTCTCCTGATCTTCCGGTGCTATAGCAATTTTATTATAGCCTGAATAACCATCTAAGAAACAGTAATAGCAATAACCAGCAAGTCTATCAAGCATTTGATCAATGAATGGAAGTGGAAAATGATCTTTACGAGTAGCTTTATTCAACTTCCTATAATCTATACAAACTCGCCAGCCAGTTACTGTACGTGTGGAGATTAACTCATTATTCTCGTTCTTAACCACAGTAATCCCACCCTTCTTAGGCACCACTTGAACAGGAGAGACCCAACTACTGTCAGAAATAGCATAAATCACTCCCGCATTCAACAGCTTTAAAACTTCTTTCTTAACTACCTCTTTCATGGCGGGATTCAACCGTCTCTGATGATCAACATAAGGAGTATACGACTCTTCCATCAAAATTTTATGCATGCAAATTGTTGGACTAATACCCTTAATGTCAAAAATTGACCATCCTAGAGCGGTTTTAAAATTTCTCAGAACTCTCAACAACTTATCTTTTTCTACAGCAGACAAATGAGCAGATATAATAACAGGACAAGTAGAATTTTCACCAAGGAATTCATAACATAGGTGCGCAGGCAATGCTTTTAGATCATGAGTTTCAGGGGATACCTCTGGTGCACTATTTTCCAATGTTTCAGATTCCTTAGAACTCACCATTTTTTCTTTCGGAGCGCTGTCTAGGAATACTTTTTGTTCATGTAACTCCCAATCCTCTTCCTTATCAACCACCTCATCCGCCACCAAACATCGTTCGAGCGGATCAGTACTTCCTGCACATGAAAAAGAGTTACGAGAATCAATAATTTCAATGCTCTTACATGTACTTACCTCTTTTGGGCCCCTCATGGTGTGATAAATATTAAAAATCACCGCTTCACCACCAACTCGAAGTGTGAGTTCTCTCTTGTGTACATCGATCAATGCGCGTGCAGTAGCTAGAAAAGGTCTCCCAAAAATCAAGGGAGTTTCTTCATCTTCATCCATGTCCAAAATCACAAAGTCTGCTGGAAATATGAACTTATCGACCTTTACCAAAACATCCTCCACAATACCCCATGGGTATGTGATACTCCGATCAGCCAGCTGTAATGTGATGGTGGTCGCCCTGACTTCTCCAAGCTCCAAAGTCCTGTAAACAGAAAAAGGCATTAAATTTATACTGGCTCCTAAATCACATAAAGCTCTATTTACCTTAGAACCACCAATAAAACAAGGGATAGTAAAACTCCCTGGATCCTTCAGCTTTTGTGGCAACTTTTTCTGCAGGATTGCGCTACATTCTTCTGTCAAATTCACCACTTCGTTGTCTTGCAATCTCCTCTTCTTAGATATTACATCTTTGATGAATTTTGCATAATTAGGCATTTGTTCCAAGGCATCTGCAAATGGAATATTGATGTGTATCTTCTTTAAGATATCTAGAAACTTGGAAAACAGCTCATCAAGTGCCTTATTCTTAAACCGCTGTGGATAAGGAAGTTGTGGCTTGTACATCAGTTTAGATTCAGCTTACTTCTTGGGCTCTTCAACCACAATTTCTTCAGTCACTGGTTCTTCACTTTCTTTGGCTTTGCTCTGCTCTTTCTCTTCTAACTTCTTCCCACTTCTTAACTCAACTGCTTTGCACTGCTCTTTTGGATTCACTTCAGTATTGCTGGGAAACTGTCCTCTGTTTTGATCCTTCAAAGCATTTGCAAGCTGTCCAATCTGTGTCTCCATGAATTTCATCATAGCTCTTAAACTACACATGTGTGTCTCCATGATGTCCATTTGAGTTTCAGTCCTCGACATCCTCTTGTTAGATTCAGTAACAAATGTAGACACCACATCCTCCAACGATGCTTTACCTTCCCCTTGATTTGTATTGAATCCCGGAGGGGGTTTCAACACATTCTTGTTGTTGGCATAAGAAAAGTTTTCATGGTTATGTAAACCAGGATGATAAGTATTAGGAGGAGGGTTACCTCGATAGTTTCCATAGTCTCTGGGATTGATATATTGAGCTTCCTCAGGTGGATGAGATTCATCTATGGCAACCGACACACCTACAGGTTCTGCGATATTCACCTTGTTCAGAGAAGCCACTTGTGTACTCAACGCAGATAACTGTGCAGTAATGGATGTAAGAGGATCCACACTGTACACTCCTTTCTTGACTCCCATACGTTCAGATGGCCATTGATAACTATTGATAGTCATCTGTTCCAGCATATCATAAGCCTGAATGGGGTCCTTGGCAAATATGGTACCTCCAGCAGCAGAGTCCACATACATTCTTGTAGGCGCATTCAGTCCATTGTAGAAAAACTCTATTTCTTCCCAATCTGCAAAATTATGATTAGGACAACGTCTTAACAAATCTTTGTACCTTTCCCATGCCTCGTATAGCTGTTCTGAATCATGCTGTTGAAAGGTACTGATCTCAATCTTCAGCTGGGTTGCCTTGGATGGTGGAAAGAATTTCTCTAAGAATTTCACAGCCATGCCCTCCCAAGTTGTTATGCATCCTAGTGGCAATGACTGCAGCCAACTCCGTGCCTTGTTCCTGAGAGAAAAAGGAAACAAACGTAAGCGTATTGTATCCTCAAAAACACCATTTATTTTAACAGTATCAGTAATCTCTAGAAAAGTACGCAAGTGTAAGTGAGGATCAGCTGTGGCAGTTCCATTGAATTGGTTCTACTGAACCATGTTGATTAAGGCCGACTTCAACTCAAAGTTGTTGGCATTTATTGTTGGAAAACTGGCGGTCAGATCAATCACGATTGATACCCGGTGCAGCGGAAGTTTAAAATTTTTATCATGAAACAATTCCATGGTGTGGGTATCAACCATTCAACGATTAAATTATTGTGTGTGTAAAATTCAAATAACAATTAATTAAATTTTACCTTCAATCTCGCAACGAGATTACTGGACACCAACAGATTTTATCTGCTCTTGTTGTCTCTCCCTGGAACCGATGAACTCCTTCAATCAGGTCCACGAATGAGGTTTTAAATCCCTCTGATAGATTGCACTAGAAAATCTATCAGAAGTTTTCTGCGAAGAGAATAAACGAATCTGATTCGCTATTCCTTACTGCGATTCAAAATCACAGACCGGAATTTTCTCGGGCAGAGGACAGGGAGGGGACGGCCGAAATTTTGAGAGGCTAGGGTTCGATTTTTGCTTCTCAAAATTATGAGCTGTTGTGTGTAATTTCTGTACTGAAATAACTTATTTATAATGCAGGCCACTAACACCTTAGGGCCCATTAATCATAAGCTGGGGCCCGACAAGCAAAGCCCGCTCGTTCAGAAATTAATATAAAATTCATCGTGACTCCGATTGATGAACTGATTTCACCAATGTGCACAGAAACCATTTCTGCACATTTTAAAGTCAAAATAAATTTTCCTGAATCCGAATTCAGTGGTTTCCAAAAATGTCCATCCCTATGTCATTTTAGGAAATCCTACTCCCTTACTCTTATTTAAGAAGTCCAACTCCTTAGTTCATTAAATTTAACTCTTTAAATTTAACTATCTCAACGGGGATTAAAACTCCATTACACTGTGTGACCCTCAATGGTTCAGGGATACAGCTAGCCGTGGGCTCACAACTCCTTGTGACTCGGAACAACACTTTCCGACTTGCCCAACGAATCATGGTAAAGCGCCTAGCAACATCGCCCCATGATTCCCTAGGTATCACTGATAGTGCCTACAAGAACCAGTAGATTTTGGTTAGCGTACAGTACGGTCCCTTCATCCATATATCCCGATCGAATCAACAACCATTGGTATATCGAGAGTCGCTCAAGATTCGATGACTATGCAATGCATCTTGAAGATCAAATTAGTGACATCGCATGTGCTACTAAGAAACCATTTCTTAAATCACATCAAGTACTCTGGCCAGAGATTTGTCACACTAATATCTCCTCAGATCGCATAGGATATCCACACTCGCAAGTATGTGGTGAATCCTTGACAACAATGCATTGACTCCTATATGTGTCGTAACTGTACCCAATCTCGACACCTGATGACCCCCTCAGAGTCGGTAAACGAGTCAAAGCACAGTACTAGCATATAGAGTCTCCATGATGTTTCAAGTCGTAAGGACTAATGGTGTACAACCAAAACCGCGGACTTTATCCACTCGATAAGTGATAACCACTTGGAAAGTCTGGATAGGGTAGTTCGACTATTCATCCTATGAATATCCATTTGCATGCTTCGAACATCTCCATGTTCCCTACCAATGAAACGTGGTACTCCGCATCGCAAATGCTAGTCTCAAACTCGAGCGATCCTTATCCTTATTATCGGACGGCTCAATCGACTAGGAACGGTTTTAGAACATACAGTGACTATAAGATGTATTTCATGATAGACATCTCCATGTTCTACCACATCTTACATACACTATAGTATATTCAAGGTCTTTATCAAAACAACAATAGTATATCACAATATAACAATATGAAGTAATATAAAGTCATTGCCATAAAAGTGTAAATAATATTAAACAAAAGATTGTTTATACAAAGAGTCAACAAAGCCCATAGCCACACAGTTGGCTCACTGGGCACCCACTCTTACAATCTCCCACTTTCCCTATAGCCAACTAGTCATACTACGTAGACCCATTGCTTCGCGATGTTTGTCAAACAATGGTCCTGGCAAAGGCTTAGTAAGTGGATCAGTGATATTGTCTGCAGAGGCCACTCGTTCGACACTGATGTCTCCTCTTTCCACAATCTCCCGGATTATGTGGTATTTCCTCAGTATGTGTTTGGATCTTTGCTGAGACCTTGGTTCCTTTGCTTGAGCAACGGCACCCGTGTTGTCGTAGTACACCGGGACTGGACCAACAAATTCAGGAATGACGCCCAACTCTTGGACGAAATTCCTCATCCAAACGGCCTCTTTAGCAGCAGCTGATGCTGCAATGTATTCAGCCTCAGTGGTGGAATCCGCTGTGGTGTCCTGCTTGGAACTCTTCCAAGAGACAGCACCGCCATTGAGCATGAACACAAATCCAGAGGTTGACTTCGAGTCATCCACATCACTTTGGAAGCTAGAGTCGGTATAGCCTTCCAGTTTGAGTTCTCGTCCTCCATAAACCATGAACATATTCTTAGTCCTTCGCAAGTACTTAAGAATGTCCTTCACGGCTTTCCAATGCATCTGACCAGGATTAGACTGATATCTGCTCGTGACACTCAGAGCAAATGCTACATCCGGTCTGGTAGATATCATCCCATACATGATACTACCTATAGCTGACGCATATGGTACATGTGTCATATTCTCTATCTCTGCATCAGTCTTGGGACACATAGACTTGGATAGAGAAACTCCATGACACATGGGTAGATGTCCTCTCTTGGACCCATCCATTGAAAACCGTTTCAATATGGTATCGATGTAGGTTGATTGAGTGAGTCCTATCATTCTCTTAGATCTATCCCTATAGATTTGTATCCCAAGAATGTAGGATGCCTCACCCAAATCCTTCATCGAAAATCTACCTGATAACCATATCTTTGTTGACTGCAACATCCCTACATCATTCCCAATGAGTAGGATGTCATCAACATAAAGTACTAAGAATGTCACCGCATCCTTAACTACTTTCTTGTACACGCACGGTTCCTCCGGGTTCTTGATGAAACCAAAATCTTTTATTGTTTCATCAAATTTCTGGTTCCAACTTCTTGATGCTTGTTTTAGACCATAAATTGATCTCTGAAGCTTGCATACCTTATGCTCGCTTCCCATGGATGTGAACCCCTCAGGCTGCTTCATATAGATTTCTTCCTTAATGTCTCCATTAAGAAAAGCAGTCTTCACATCCATTTGCCATATCTCATAGTCATACCATGCAGCTATGGCAATCAGGATTCTTATGGACTTGAACATTGCAACTGGTGAAAAGGTTTCATCATAGTCAACTCCTTGCCTTTGAGTATAACCTTTAGCCACCAATCGCGCCTTGTAGGTCAATACCTTACCATCAGGCGCAAGCTTTCTTTTGTAGATCCATTTACACCCTATCGGAACAATTCCATCGGGAGGATCTACTAAAGACCAAACTTGGTTTGTATGCATCGAATCCAATTCTGACTGCATAGCTTCAAGCCATAAATTCGAATCCGCATCAGAAATTGCTTCCTTGAAGTTTCTTGGATCACATCCAATGTCGGGTTCATCTTGATCCCCTTCAAGAAGAAGACCATATCGAACTGGAGGTCTAGAAGTCCTTTCGGATCTTCTAGGTGCAGGCGTGTCCAGCAATGGTTCCTGAGGTGTAGGATCGTTATTTTGTATTTCGGGTTCTTCTCGAACTTCTTCGAGTTCCATCATCTCGCCTTTCTTATCCAATAAGAATTCCTTCTCCAAGAAGGTGGCATTCCTAGAAACAAACACCTTTGTTTCAGCAGGATAATAGAAATAATATCCGATTGAATTCTTCGGATACCCTACAAAATAACATAAGCTGGATCGACTATCCAACTTATCTCCCACTGTCCGCTTTACGTAAGCAGGACATCCCCAAATCCTCAAGTACGAATACTTAGGAGCTTTGCCATTCCATAACTCGTATGGTGTTTTGTCCACTGCTTTAGTGTGGACGTTGTTCAACAACAATACCGCCGTTTCAAGCGCATAGCCCCAAAACGAAGGTGGAAGCTCAGTGAAGCTCATCATAGATCGAACCATGTCCAACAAAGTTCGATTACGACGCTCCGATACACCATTAAGCTGTGGTGTCATAGGAGGAGTCCACTGAGAGAGAATCCCATTCTCTTTCAGATAGTCCAAAAACTCGGTACTCAAGTATTCTCCACCTCGATCCGATCGAAGTGCTTTAATACTTTTACCTAGCTTGTTTTCTACTTCAGCCCTGAATTCTTTGAACTTTTCAAATGCTTCAGACTTATATTTCATTAAATATAAATACCCATACCTTGAATAATCATCAGTAAAGGTAATGAAGTAGGTGTGGCCATGTTGAGTCCCTACTCTAAATGGACCACAAACATCTGTATGGATCAAATCCAACAGATTTTGACTACGCTCAGGTTTCCCCTTAAAAGGAGATTTAGTCATTTTTCCTTTTAGGCAGGATTCACAAGTAGGTAGAGAGTTAATATCAGACATATCAAACATGCCCTCTCCCACTAGCTTGTTCATCCTCCTTGAGGAAATATGACCTAGTCTAGCGTGCCAAAGGTTTGCCGGGTTTTGACTATCGATTTTCCTTTTGTTTGTTGTCGCCGGTTTGTCAATACAATTCACTGGAACGTCTTTTAGTTTTAAATTGTATAGATCGTTTTCAAGTTGTTCATTTCCAATTAAACATTCATTCTTGTAAATATTGCAAATCCCATTCACAAAATTACAAGAATAACCATCTCTATCAAGCATAGAAATAGAAATAATGTTTTTAATTAAATCTGGCACAAATAAAACATCTCTCAACAATAATTTAAAACCATTCTGCAAAATCAAACAAACATCTCCAATGGCCGTAGCTTCAACTCTGGAACCATTCCCGAGCCTCAGCTGGGTCTCACCCATTCTAAGCCTGCGACTTCTTGTCATCACCTGCAAATCATTGCAAATGTGAGATCCACATCCGGTATCCAATACCCAAGAAGTTGTATTAAGTGACATGTTTATTTCGATATAGAACATACCCTTTGCAGTTCCTAACTGCTCAAGATACTCCTTGCAGTTGCGCTTCCAATGACCCGGCTTCTTGCAGTAATGGCAAACATCCTTGGATTTTCCATTGTTTGAAGCCTTTGTCTTTTGCTTCTTCTCGGGTTCCACTTTCTTGGGTGGGGCAGAACGTTTCTTGCCCTTCATACTTGGCCCCTTCTTAGCAGAAGATGAGGAGCCCACCAAGAAAGCTGGCTTATCCTTCTTAAGTGTGGATTCATATGTAACGAGCATATTGACCATCTCTTCAAGGGTGGCCTCTATCTTGTTCATATTAAAATTTATCACGAATCCATCAAATGAAGAAGGAAGAGATAGAAGCAGCAAGTCCACATTGAGTTCATGCTCCAACACCAAATCAAGGGTCGCTAACTTCTGTATGAGCCAAATCACTCGTACCCCATGATCACGGACCGAAGTCCCTTCACGCATGCGGCACGTCATCAACTCCTTAACAGTAGAGAACCTTTCAGCCCTCGACTGAGCCCCAAAAAGTTCCTTGAGTTGCGCGTGAATGTCAGCAGCATTCACCGTGTCCTCAAATCGCCTCTGGAGTTCATCAGACATCGAGGCTTGCATATAGCATTTGGTCTTGATGTCATGGTCACACCATGCATCAAGTTTGGCCAATTCCTCCGGACTTATGTCAGCTGGTGCTTCCTTCGGAGGTGCTTTCTCTAACACGTAGAGCATTTTCTCCGAAGTTAAGACAATCTTCAACTTCCGGAACCATTCCGTATAGTTGGCGCCAGTCAGCTTGTTTTGTTCGAGGATCGAGAATAAAGGATTTCGCGAATTCATTGTATGAAATACTGAAAAGGAAAACAGACATATATCAATGATTGTTTAACAATTTACTAAGACATAAAATAGGCGAATTTAATTTTATGAATCTCACTCCCACTATTTTAACGATTTCACCACCCTCTAGTGAAAACGGGAAACTTTTTCCTTAGTGAGAACATGGAGTCCAATTGACAAACTTATGGTCCCGAATAATATCAGCCAACCATAATTCTCAAAAGGTAGAGCCCAATTGCTTCCAAAGCAACCCCCATGTGTTTACCTCATGTCCAATAAGGGCCCAATAATATGACGCCGTTTAAAGTGACATGTCAAGATGACCCATCAATATTAAGTTGTGATGGACGGTCGCCATGTGGATCCCCCAATAATATGAGCCGATCCCATGGGAGTTCCACCCAACTTACAACATTTGTCGATCCAATGTACAGCTTTCCGACGGACGGGCCCCCCCAATAATATGAGCCGGACCGTATCCGCGGGTAGCATCACATACATTGACCGTTGATGGAAGGTAGGAACATTTAAACAATATTTAAATTTCCTTTATTTATCTTGATATAAATTTTAAATCATATTTAAAATGAGGGATTTTTAATTATAAAAATATTTGTCTCATCATATTTAATTTATTGCATGCATTGCCGGATTCACGCAATTTATGTCTAAACATGCATACAATCATAATATCACATATTATATAGGATGATCGATTCCATTTCTAATTGACCCGTGGTTGCCAATCACGGGTCTTAGTCCAATCCTAGGTAATATGCAGTATGCAAATGCAATCCTATTACATATGCTTCCAATTTACATTTCTTCAGTCTTCATTGTCTGCTGGGCCCACCATCTTCAAATCTTGATCTCCCACTAAATCTAATGTATTTACAATAAATAACAATGACAAGTAGGGGATACATTTTTAGGGGGTGGGAACGGGCTATAAACCAAGCCCACTTTTATTACATATGACATTCATATCGGGCCATAAACCAGGCCCATTAATAAAACCAACAATAATAAAGACAAAATGTAAATTCCTAACATACACCTACAAAATTGGTCATGGCAATCGATCATCCTTATCCAATAACATTTAATTCAAAATTAATTTATTGGATAACATGCTGTGGCAATTCAAATTTAAACAAGATAAAATCATATTTTATATATAAAATCTCATTTCACATATAAAATCATATTTTATCTCTATATCAAATAAAATCATATTTTATCTATAAAATCCAATTTTACAAATAAAATCATATTTTACTTAATATATCATAAGATCATATCTTATCATCAATTGTACCAAAATAATTGATTTCAAAATTCAATTTACGGATAAAATATTAAAATTTTCCAAAAATTCAAATTTATCCAAAATCAATTTTAAAATTTACGGACTCGAACAATTCGATCCGAAATCTCGTGAACTAATCAAAAACAATTTTTGACCGGATCAAAAATAAAATTTTAAATATTAAAATTAATAAAAATATAATTTTTCCCGCGGGCCGCCCGGGACACTCCCGGGCCGGCCCGCACCCGGGGCGCGGGCCGGGGGCAGCCCGGCTGCCCCCTTAGGGCAGTGCCGTGCGCTGCCCTGGGCGGCGCCGAGCGCCGCCCCTGGGCAGCGCCGAGCGCTGCCCTGCGCAGCGCCCAGCGCTGCGCTGGGCAGCGCACAGCGCTGCCCTGGGCGGCGCCGTGCGCCGCCCTGGGCGGCGACGGTCGCCGCCTTGGGCGGCGCCGTGCGCCGCCCGGGGCAGCAACAATTGCTGCCCCACCGGGCAGCGATCCAATCGCTGCCCGGGTTTTGCCCCGAAAAATTTTTTTTTATTTAAAAATATTTATTTTGTTTCAAAAACCGAGACTCAAAAATTTTGTACAATTGATTAATTTAATCGTTTGATCTGAGCAACCTGGCTCTGATACCACTGTTGGAAAACTGGCGGTCAGATCAATCACGATTGATACCCGGTGCAGCGGAAGTTTAAAATTTTTATCATGAAACAATTCCATGGTGTGGGTATCAACCATTCAACGATTAAATTATTGTGTGTGTAAAATTCAAATAACAATTAATTAAATTTTACCTTCAATCTCGCAACGAGATTACTGGACACCAACAGATTTTATCTGCTCTTGTTGTCTCTCCCTGGAACCGATGAACTCCTTCAATCAGGTCCACGAATGAGGTTTTAAATCCCTCTGATAGATTGCACTAGAAAATCTATCAGAAGTTTTCTGCGAAGAGAATAAACGAATCTGATTCGCTATTCCTTACTGCGATTCAAAATCACAGACCGGAATTTTCTCGGGCAGAGGACAGGGAGGGGACGGCCGAAATTTTGAGAGGCTAGGGTTCGATTTTTGCTTCTCAAAATTATGAGCTGTTGTGTGTAATTTCTGTACTGAAATAACTTATTTATAATGCAGGCCACTAACACCTTAGGGCCCATTAATCATATGCTGGGGCCCGACAAGCAAAGCCCGCTCGTTCAGAAATTAATATAAAATTCATCGTGACTCCGATTGATGAACTGATTTCACCAATGTGCACAGAAACCATTTCTGCACATTTTAAAGTCAAAATAAATTTTCCTGAATCCGAATTCAGTGGTTTCCAAAAATGTCCATCCCTATGTCATTTTAGGAAATCCTACTCCCTTACTCTTATTTAAGAAGTCCAACTCCTTAGTTCATTAAATTTAACTCTTTAAATTTAACTATCTCAACGGGGATTAAAACTCCATTACACTGTGTGACCCTCAATGGTTCAGGGATACAGCTAGCCGTGGGCTCACAACTCCTTGTGACTCGGAACAACACTTTCCGACTTGCCCAACGAATCATGGTAAAGCGCCTAGCAACATCGCCCCATGATTCCCTAGGTATCACTGATAGTGCCTACAAGAACCAGTAGATTTTGGTTAGCGTACAGTACGGTCCCTTCATCCATATATCCCGATCGAATCAACAACCATTGGTATATCGAGAGTCGCTCAAGATTCGATGACTATGCAATGCATCTTGAAGATCAAATTAGTGACATCGCATGTGCTACTAAGAAACCATTTCTTAAATCACATCAAGTACTCTGGCCAGAGATTTGTCACACTAATATCTCCTCAGATCGCATAGGATATCCACACTCGCAAGTATGTGGTGAATCCTTGACAACAATGCATTGACTCCTATATGTGTCGTAACTGTACCCAATCTCGACACCTGATGACCCCCTCAGAGTCGGTAAACGAGTCAAAGCACAGTACTAGCATATAGAGTCTCCATGATGTTTCAAGTCGTAAGGACTAATGGTGTACAACCAAAACCGCGGACTTTATCCACTCGATAAGTGATAACCACTTGGAAAGTCCGGATAGGGTAGTTCGACTATTCATCCTATGAATATCCATTTGCATGCTTCGAACATCTCCATGTTCCCTACCAATGAAACGTGGTACTCCGCATCGCAAATGCTAGTCTCAAACTCGAGCGATCCTTATCCTTATTATCGGACGGCTCAATCGACTAGGAACGGTTTTAGAACATACAGTGACTATAAGATGTATTTCATGATAGACATCTCCATGTTCTACCACATCTTACATACACTATAGTATATTCAAGGTCTTTATCAAAACAACAATAGTATATCACAATATAACAATATGAAGTAATATAAAGTCATTGCCATAAAAGTGTAAATAATATTAAACAAAAGATTGTTTATACAAAGAGTCAACAAAGCCCATAGCCACACAGTTGGCTCACTGGGCACCCACTCTTACATTTATTGTCCCTCTAGCGATTCCAGAATAGTGAGCCTGTATCGTTGGCCTGAAATGATCTCTAATTGGCACCAAAGGCAATTCATTGACATCTTCTTCAGCCATGTTTAATTGTTCTCCTCTCCTAGCTTTTCTCAAAGATCTTGCAGTTCGTTCAATCTCTGGATCAAAGAGCAAAGAATTCTCACTTTGAGATCTTCACATAAACTGCAATTAAGAACATTAGCAATTTATTAGTACTTAAATCAAAATAAAGAAAACTCTAAATTAAAACTTTGACTAATTGGTAACAAGACTAAAAAATAATCAAAATTACTCCCCGGCAACGGCGCCAAAAACTTGTTGTGAAATTTCCTCGCAAGCGTACGAGTGTCAAGTTTTAGTATAATGAAAGAGAGAGTGTCGATCCCACAGGGAGTAAAATGAAAATATTCAATACTTGTAATTAAAATAGTCTTAATTTTATCTAGAAAATCAAACTTCGAGAATTTTGCAGAATAAATAAAATAAATAATGAGAAATTATCAAGCTCACACACACACAAATTTCGAGAAATTATCAATCAGAGAAAAATAGTCCAGAGTTTTTGATTTCGACAATATTCAATCCTAATTAATCTATTTTATGAATTTCCTTCGATTAATAACCAAGAACACTTAGATTATTCTATTCCCCTCTCCCGAGCAACAAATAGAGTGTATCAACTACAATTCAATTTCAATATCCCTATTAAAAATCTAGATGTAGTGATATGTGTAAAACGATGTTCCTTAAAGGTTTTATTAAAGCTATATACTCTCCCGAGCTATATAAACAATTAACAGTGCAGTTCCTATTGATCCTACTCAAAATCCCCTCTCCCGAGCAACGATTCTAAGTAAATATAACAACTCAATTTATGGCCAGTAAATTAAGAAGACATTCAATTCTAGAAACACAATTAATCTATAGAAATTCAATTTATTAAAATCAAAGATTCATGAATATGTCTCAACCAAGCTACGTCAACCTCTAGACTAGAAAAGTTTAGTTCATGCTCGAATTCAATAAAAACCAAATAATGTTTAATATCTCAAACACAATTCAACAATCAAAAGAAAATAAAAAGAATAAACAAAGCCATAGTCTTTCTTCCGTGTTCGGTCGAAAATTCTTCGTCTTCGTTCCAAGCAATCTTCAGTTCTTCAACTCCAAAAACTCACAAAAGTGCTCTCTAAAATATTGTGTGTATTGGCGGCTGATAGATAGATTTTTTGACTCAGAAAAATACCCTAAATATGACCTAACAATCATCCAAAATAATACCAAAGATATCTCCAAAGTTTCCATAAACAGTCGGACTCTAATATTCCAAACAGACGACGGCGCGGGCGCGCAGGAAACAGGGCGGGCGCGCTCTCAATTCGCAAAACAAACTTTTGAACATTCTTCAACGGCGCGGGCGCGCCTAGGGTCAGCGCGGGCGCGCCCTCAGCTCGAATTTTCTTCTTGAGTACTTCAGTAACAGCGCGGGCACGCCTAGGGATAGGGTGGGCGCCCCTCAAGCTCGAACTCAGCCTTTTCCAACTCTTGAATTTCCTTTTAAACTTTCATCTTTTAAGCTTATTTCCACTTGAACACATCGAAGTCCATAACTTCCTACAAACACAAAAACAACTACAATTTCACGCAATATCTACTAATAAATTCCAAAAGTCAAGTAAAACCATATACAAATTAAGTGCACAAAATGCACTTATCACATGCGTTGTAGTAGCCCGAATTCCATTTTAAGCAATTAAGGTAGCTAAACATGTTTAAATGGTCAAAATATGATTAAAGAATCCTCGATTGGGACTAATAAGTTGAAAATAAGATTCACGACGACTGAAAATGGTCCGTAGGATTTTAATTATCCTAGCAGTTCGGAATGTCCAGCTTGGACCAAGAATAGAACGGTGATTCCGAACCCTTCGAAAGCAAGAATTAAAGGTTGGTGGCTCTTGACAGTTCGGAAGGTACGATCCAGAGTTTGGAAGATCCGAACTAGTTCGGATGGTGCGTTGCAGTTCAGAAGATGCGATCGAAAGTTCCGAAGTTGAGTTCGGAAGCTCCGAACTCCATCCGACAGCCAATTATGGGATCTCTAAATTGTGATTGAACTGGTAAGAATTCGGAAGCTCCGAACCCCTGATTGGAAGGTCCGATTCCTTTCGGCAGCTGGTGTTGTCAAATCACAGGACCTGTGTACGATGGACAACGATCAAAAGCTCCGAACTTACGATTGGAACGTCCGAACTTACGATCGGAAACGATTGGAAGGTCCGTTTCCTTTCGGGAGCTGGTGTTGTCAAATCAAAATACCTGTGTACGGTGGACAGCGATCAAAAGCTCCGAACTTACGACCAGAACGTCCGAACTTACGATCGGAATGCCCGATCGTGGCCTATAAATAGAGGCCAAATTTTTCATAGTTGGTGCGATTTTTAGTTGTGGTTTTCAAGACAGTGTTTAATTCATAGTGTTTTCGTCTTTTTGAGGACCGGGAGACTGCGAGGCGCTAGAGGGCTTATAGCAGAGCTGTGCTTGGCTCAGGGCCGTCGACTTCAACGGGTTACGACGGACGCATGTATAAGTCTAGACATTGATTAGCTTCTGGAAGTAGCTAGTAGTCTAGTTAAGGCTTTTAGAATGCAAAGAGTGATATCGTATTATCTTGCACGCAGGCATGGATTGGAGGCAGTTGTACAGCTAGGTTAGGTTTCTGGTATACGTTCATTTTGCATTATTGTAACGTCCCAAAAACTAAACTACTTCCCTTGGAACGTTACTCAAACATACATTCATACTTAAAATCTTGAGAAAAATTAAAAATTTTAATTGCGGAAGCGTCGTCTATCCATGAACCAAAATAACGAAATAAACACTCAAAAGATGTTGCCACTCGTGGCCATAAACTTAAAATTCAAAACATGTTTCCCAACAGAACATTAAATTGTTTAAAACATCTTTTCATTCCGTGTATCGCACTCATGCATCGCCCGCTGGACCGACTCAATGCTCCTCCTCATGCCCAAGATCATAGTCATCAATGAATGCATCAACGTCATCGTTACCTGCACAATTCAAGTATAGTGAGTCTAACGACTCAGCAAAAAAAAGCATAGAAAAGATTTTCTTGATACTTAAAAAAGGAAAATACTTTATTCATAACTCCCATAGAACGTAGTGTAAATACTTCTGAAAACAATCATGACATAAAACATTTGGGGTGATGAAGTATGCGAATTGTGGTAACCGTCATAATGAGCCATTCGTAGGTTCCTGTTGATCAACAAGCATATGACATTAAGCCCGTAAACTTTCATTCTTTGGATAGCCGCTCCAAAGCTCATCCCGAAGTGCATACCCCATATAACCGTCCCATGATCCATGTTTGGATAGCCGCTCCGGAGCTTATTCCGAAGTGCATACCCCATATAATCACCACAAGACGCATAACATCATGAAAATAGTTTTCATACATCATAACATTCATCATATCATATCATAACATGTCATTTCCCTAGATCTCGTAACATCATAAATCATGCTCACGAAAATTTCTTGTGATGTTAACATGCTTAAAATCCTTCAAAACATTTCATGAGAAATTAGCTTTCAAGAGAAAATCATATAATCATGCAATACATAACTTGGTCGATCTACGTGAGGCATTTCGCCCGTCTCGTACCTTGAAAACTTTAAACTTCTTCAAGAACATTCTTAAAGATGCTCAAAATACAATAAAATACTGAGAAAATGATTTTAGGACTGAAAACTCGTAAGAAAAATGGGTGGGGAAATCGAACATGCGGCACGGCCGCTCTGCCTCTGCAGCGCGGGCGCGCTTGCCTGTGCGCAGAAATGCGTAGCCAAGGCGCGGCCGCGCTGCTACAGTTGTGCGGCCGCGCCGTCGCGCCTTCACTTAGGAAAAATTGACTTTTTCTGCACTTTTCACATTCTTCGATGTTTTGGAACACTTTCTCATCAAAATACCATCCAATACCATAAAACTTTAAAATATTTCGAACCAAAACACCTAACAACCTCAAATATTTTTTTTAAAAAAAGCAAAAACCTTTCTTCAAACTTTCACCCAAAAATCTGATTTCTTGCCTTCAAATCATTCAAAACTCAATAACCATAAACCGAATACATCAGGAATACTTCACGTATCACAATCAAGCAATGTACATGTAAATTATTTCCAAGAAAACATGCATCGATCATCAATCCAATACCTAGGGTTTTACCTTAAAAACATTACATATATTCTTGAATGGGTTTCAAAATAGAAAAACTTGTTTGGAAACTTGCCCGAATCGATCGATTGGAATTAACCTGTGCGATAGGACGATCTAGCCACGATAATCCTGAAGAACCCTAGCCTTGATGCAACGTTTGAGCGAGAGAGATTTTGAGAGAAGAAAGCGTTCAACAATGAAATAAAAAAAACTGAACGCTTACTCTCTAAATTGTTGGAGAACGCGGCGATCAGATCAATTAGGATTGATACCCGGTGCAGCGGAAGTTTAAAATTTTTTTGTATGGAACGATTCCATAATAGGTATCAACCTTACGATTAAATTGTGTGTGTGTAAAAATTAAATAACGATTATAAATTTTTACCTCAATCTCGAATCGAGATTTTGGACACCAACAGATTGCTCTGCTCTTGTTGTATATCCTTGGAACTGATGGACAAACTGTGTAAAAATTAAATAACGATTATAAATTTTTACCTCAATCTCGAATCGAGATTTTGGACACCAACAGATTGCTCTGCTCTTGTTGTATATCCTTGGAACTGATGGACAAACTGTTCTTCAATCAGGTCCACGAACGGATATTTAATCCCTCTGATAGATTGCACTAGAAAATCTATCAGAAGTTTCTACGAAGAGATTAACGAATTTGATCCGTTAAACCAGACTGCAATTCAAAATTCACAGACTGGATTTTACCGAGCAGAGGGGATAGGGGGTCGGCCACTTCAGAGAGAAAATAGGGTTTTTTCGAAAATTGTGACCTTGTTGTGTGTAATTTCTGTACTGCAATAACTTATTTATAATGTAGGCCACTAACAGCTTAGGGCCCATTAGTAATAAGTTCAAGCCCGACAAGCAAAGCCCGCATGTTTAGAAATTAATATAAAATTCATCGTGACTCCGATTGATAAACCGATTTCACCAATGTGCACAGAAACCATTTCTGCACCTTTTAAAGTCAAGATAAATTTTTCTGAATCCGAATTCAGTGGTTTCCAAAAATGTCCATCCCTATGTCATTTTAGGAAATCTTACTCCTCTACTCATAATTAAGAACTCCAACTTCTTTGTTAATTAAATTTAACTCTTTAAATTTAACTATCTCAACGGGGATTAAAAAATCCATTACACTGTGTGACCCTCAATGGTTCAGGGATACAGCTAGCCGTGGGCTCACAACTCCTTGTTACTCGGAACAACAATTTCCGACTTGCCCATCGAATCATGGTAAGAGCGCCTAGCAACATCGCCCCATGATTCCCTAGGTATCACTGATAGTGCCTACAAGAACCAATAGATTTTGGTTAGCGTACAGTACGGTCCCTTCATCCATATATCCCGATCGAATCAACAACCATTGGTATATCGAGAGTCGTTCGAGATTCGATAACTATTCAATACATCTTGAATATCAAATAGTGACATCGCATGTGATACTAAGAAACCATTTCTTAAACCATATTATGTACTCTGGCCAGAGATTCGTCACACTAATATCTCCTCAGATCGCATAGGATATCCACACTCGCAAGTATGTGGTGAATCCTTGACAACAAAGCATCGACTCCTATATGTGTTGTAACTGTACCCAATCCCGACACCTGATGACCCCAATAGAGTCGGTAAACGAGTCAAAGCACAGTACTAGCATATAGAGTCTCAATGATGTTTCAAGTAGTAAGGACTAATGGTGTACAACCAAAACCGCGGACTATATCCACTCGATAAGTGATAACCACTTGGAAATTCCGGATAGGGTAGTTCGATCATTCATCATATGAATATCCATTTGCATGCTTCGAACATCTCTATGTTCCTTACCAATGAAACGTGGTACTCCGCATCGCAAATGCTAGTCTCAAACTCGAGCGATCCTTATCCTTATTATCGGACGACTCAATCGACTAGGAACAATTTAGAATATACAGTGACTATAAGATGTGTTTCATGATAGACATCTCCATGTTCTATCACATCTTACATACACTATAGTATATTCAAGGTCTTTATCAAAACAACAATATTATATCACAATATAACAATATGAAGAAAGATAAAGTCATTGCCATTAATAAAAGTGTAAATTATATTAAACAAAAGATTGTTTATACAAAGAGTCATCAAAGCCCTTAGCCACAAGTTGGCTCACCGGGCACCCACTCTTTCAATCTCCCACTTGCCCTATAGCCAACTAGTCATACTACGTAGACCCATTGCTTCGCGATGTTTGTCAAATAATGGTCCTGGCAAGGGCTTAGTAAGTGGATCAGCGATATTGTCTGCAGAGGCCACTCTTTCGACAGTGATGTCTCCTCTTTCCACAATCTCCCGGATGATGTGGTATTTCCTCAGTACGTGTTTGGATCTTTGATGAGACCTTGGTTCCTTTGCCTGAGCAACGGCACCCGTGTTGTCACAGTACACCGGGACTGGACCAACAACTTCTGGAATAACGCCCAACTCTTGGACGAAATTCCTCATCCAAACGGCCTCTTTAGCAGCAGCTGATGCTGCAATGTATTCTGCCTCAGTGGTGGAATCCGCTGTGGTGTCCTGCTTGGAACTCTTCCAAGAGACAGCACCGCCATTGAGCATGAACACAAATCCAGAGGTTGACTTCGAGTCATCCACATCACTTTGGAAGCTAGAGTCGGTATAGCCTTCCAATTTTAGTTATCTTCCTCCATATACCATGAACATATTCTTAGTCCTTCGTAAGTACTTAAGAATGTCCTTCACGGTTTTCCAATGCATTTGACCGGGATTAGCTTGATATCTGCTCGTGACACTCAGAGCAAATGCTACATCCGGTCTGGTAGATATCATCCCATACATGATACTACCTATGGCTGACGCATATGGTACATGTGTCATTTTCTCTATCTCTTCATCCGTCTTGGGACACATAGACTTGGATAGAGAAACTCCATGACACATGGGTAGATGTCCTCTCTTGGACCCATCCATTGAAAACCGTTTCAATATGGTGTCGATGTAGGTTGATTGAGTGAGTCCTATCATTCTCTTAGATCTATCTCTATAGATCTGTATCCCTAGAATATAGGATGCCTCACCCAAATCCTTCATCGAGAATCTACCTGATAACCATATCTTTGTTGACTGCAACATCCCTACGTCATTCCCAATGAGTAGGATGTCATCAACATAAAGTACTAAGAATGTCACAGCATCCTTAACTACTTTCTTGTACACGCATGGTTCCTCCGGGTTCTTGTTGAAACCAAAATCCTTTATTGTTTCATCAAATTTCTGGTTCCAACTTCTTGATGCTTGTTTTAGACCATAAATTGATCTCTGAAGCTTGCATACCTTATGCTCGCTTCCCATGGATGTGTACCCCTCAGACTGCTTCATATAGATTTCTTCCTTAATGTCTCCATTAAGAAAAGCAGTCTTCACATCCATTTGCCATATCTCATAGTCATACCAAGCAGCTATGGCAATAAGAATTCTTATGGACTTGAACATTGCAACTGGTGAAAAGGTTTCATCATAGTCAACTCCTTGTCTTTGAGTATAACCTTTCGCCACCAATCGCGCCTTGTAGGTCAATACCTTACCATCAGGCCCAAGCTTTCTCTTGTAGATCCATTTACACCCTATTGGAACAATTCCATCGGGAGAATCTACTAAAGACCAAAATTGGTTTGTATGCATCGAATCTATTTCCGACTGCATAGCTTCAAGCCATAAATTTGAATCCGCATCAGAAATTGCTTCCTTGAAGTTTCTTGGATCACATCCAACATTGGGTTCATCTTGATCCCCTTCAAGAAGAAGACCATATCGAATAGGAGGTCTAGAAGTCCTCTCGGATCTTCTAGGTATAGGCGTGTCCAGCAATGGTTCCTGAGGTGTATGATTGTTATTTTGTATTTCAGGTTCTTCTCGAATTTCTTCGAGTTCCATCATCTCGCATTTCTTATCCAATAAGAACTCCTTCTCCAAGAAGGTGGCATTCCTTGAAACAAACACCTTTGTTTCAGCAGGATAATAGAAATAATATCCGATTGAATTCTTCGGATACCCTACAAAATAACATAAGCTGGATCGACTATCCAACTTATCTCCCACTGTCCGCTTCACGTAAGCAGGACATCCCCAAATCCTCAAGTACGAATACTTAGGAGCTTTGCCATTCCATAACTCGTATGGTGTTTTGTCCACTGCTTTAGTGTCGACGTTGTTCAACAACAATACCGCCGTTTCAAGCGCATAGCCCCAAAACGAAGGTGGAAGCTCAGTGAAGCTCATCATGGACCGAACCATGTCCAACAAAGTTCGATTACGACGCTCCGATACACCATTAAGCTATGGTGTCATTGGAGGAGTCCACTGAGAGAGAATCCCATTCTCTTTTAGATAGTCCAAAAACTCGGTACTCAAGTATTCTCCACCTCGATCCGATCGAAGTGCTTTAATACTTTTACCTAGCTTGTTTTCTACTTCAGCCTTGAATTCTTTGAACTTTTCAAATGCTTCAGACTTATATTTCATTAAATATAAATACCCATATCTAGAATAATCATCAGTAAAGGTAATGAAGTAGGTGTGGCCATATTGAGTACTAACTCTAAATGGACTACAAACATCTGTATGGATCAAATCCAACAGATTTTGACTACGCTCAGGTTTCCCCTTAAAAGGAGATTTAGTCATTTTTCCTTTTAGGCAGGATTCACAAGTAGGTAGAGAGTTAATATCAGACATATCAAACATGCCCTCTCCCACTAGCTTGTTCATCCTCCTTGAGGAAATATGACCTAGCCTAGCGTGCCAAAGGTTTGCTGGGTTTTGGCTATCGATTTTCCTTTTGTTTGTTGTTGCCGGTTTATCAACATAATTTATTGGAACGTCTTTTAGTTTTAAGTTGTATAGATCGTTTTCAAGTTGTCCATTTCCAATCAAACATTCATTCTTGTAAATATTGCAAATCCCATTCACAAAATTGCAAGAATAACCATCTCTATCAAGCATAGAAACAGAAATAATGTTTTTAATCAAATCCGGAACAAATAAAACATCTCTTAAAAGTAACTTAAAACCATTCTGCAAAATTAAATAAACATCTCCCACGGCTTTAGCTTCAACTCTGGAACCATTTCCGAGCCTCAGTGGGTCTCACCCATTCTAAGCCTGCGACTTCTTGTCATCACCTGCAAATCATTGCAAATGTGAGATCCACATCCGGTATCCAATACCCAAGAAGTAGTATTAAGTGAAACATTTATTTCAATATAGAACATACCCTTCGCAGTTCGCAACTGCTCTAGATATTCCTTGCAGTTACGCTTCCAATGACCGGGCTTCTTGCAGTAATGGCAAACATCCTTGGATTTTTCCATGTTTGAAGCCTTTGTCTTGTACTTCTTCTCGGGTTCGATTTTCTTGGGTGGGGCAGAACGTTTCTTACCCTTTGTACTTGACCCCTTCTTAGCAGAAGAAGAGGAGCCCACCAAGAAAGCCGGTTTATCCTTCTTTAATGTGGATTCATATGTCACAAGCATATTGACCATCTCTTCAAGGGAGGCCTCTATCTTGTTCATATTGAAATTCACCACAAATCCGTCAAACGAAGAAGGAAGAGACAGAAGTAGTAAGTCCACGTTGAGTTCATGCTCCAACACCAAATCAAGGGTTACCAACTTCTGTATGAGCCAAATCACTCGTACCCCATGATCACGGACCGAAGTCCCTTCACGCATGCGACACGTCATTAGCTCCTTTACAGTAGCGAACCTTTCAGCCCTCGATTGAGCCCCAAAAAGTTCCTTGAGTTGAACGTGAATGTCAGCAGCATTCACGGTGTCCTCAAATCGCCTCTGGAGTTTATCAGACATCGAGGCTTGCATATAGCATTTGGCCTTGATATCATGGTCCCACCATGTATCAAGTTTGGCTAACTCTTCCGGACTTACGTCAGCTGGTGCTTCCTTCGGAGGAGATTTTTCTAACACGTAGAGCATCTTCTCCGAAGTCAAGACAATCTTCAACTTACGGAACCATTCCGTATAGTTTGCGCCAGTCAACTTATTTTGTTCGAGGATCGAGAAAAGTGGATTACGCGAATTCATCTTTATGAAATACTGAAAAGAAACAGACAAATATCAGTGATTGTTTAAGTAATTTACTAAGACATAAAATAGGCGAAATTTATTTTATGAATCTCACTCCCTCTATTTTAACGATTTCACTACCCTCTAGTGAAAACGGGAAACTGTTTTCCTTAGTGAGAACATGGAGTCCAACTGACAATCTATGGTCCCGAATAATATCAGCCAACCATAATTTTCAAAAGGTAGAGCCCAATTGCTTCCAAAGCAACCTCCACGTTTTTACCTCATGTCCAATAAGGGCCCAATAATATGACGCCGTTTATTGTGACATGTCAAGATGACCCATCAATATTAAGTTGTGATGGACGGTCGCCATGTGGATCCCCCAATAATATGAGCCGATCCCATGGGAGTTCCACCCAACTTACAACATGTGTCGATCCAATGTACAGCTTTCCGACGAACGGGCCCCCCCAATAATATGAGCCGGACCGTATCCGCGGGTAGCATCTCATATATTGATCGTTGATGGAAGGTAGGAACATTTAAACAAATTTAAATTTCCTTTATTTATCTTGATATCAATTTTAAATCATATTTAAAATGAGGGATTTTAATTATAAAAATTTGTCTCATCATTTTTAAAATTTTGTATGCTTGCCGGATTCACACAATTATGTCTAAAACATGCATACAACAATAATATCACATATTATATAGGATGATCGATTCCATTTCTAATCGACCCGTGGTTGCCAATCACGAGTCTTAGTCCAATCCTAGGTAATATGCAGTATGCAATGCAATCCTATTACATTGAGCTTCCAATTTACATTTCTTCTGTCTTTATTGTCTGCTGGGCCCACCACCGTCTTCAAATCTTCATCTCCCACTAAATCTAATGTATTTACAATAAATAACAATGACAAGTAGGGGATACATTTTTAAGGGGTGGGAACGGGCCATAAACCAAGCCCACTTTTATTACATATGACATTCATATTGGGCCATAAACCAGGCCCATTAATAAATCCAACAACAATAAAAACAAATGTAAATTCCTAACATACACCTACAAAATTGGTCATGGCAATCGATCATCCTTATCCAATAACATTTAATTCAAAATTAATTTATTGGATAACATGCAATGGCAATTTAAATTTAAAAGGATAAAATCATATTTCATACATAAAATCTTATTTTATATACAAAATCATATTTTATCTTTTTATCAAATAAAATCATATTTTATCTATAAAATCCAATTTTATACATAAAATCATATTTTACTCAATATATCCATAAGATCATATCTTATCATCAATTGTACCAAAAATAATTAATTTCAAAATTCAATTTAACGGATAAAATATTTAAATTTTCCAAAAATTCAAATTTATCCAAAAATCAATTTTAAAATTTTCGGACTCGAACAATTGGATCCGACGCCTCGTGGACCAATCAAAAACAATTTTCGATCAGACCAAAAATAGAATTTTAACATATTAAAATTTAATTTAAAAATTAAAAAATTAATTTTTCCCGCGGGCCGCCCGGGACATTCCCGGGCTTCCCGCGCCCTAATGGGGTCGGTCCGGGCAGCCCGGCTGCCCCTAGGGCAGCGACGATCGCTGCCCTATGCAGCGATCACATCGCTGCCCATGGGCAGCTCCGAGCGCTGCCCTGCGCCGCCCTGTGAAGCGCCCAGCGCTGCGCAGGGCAGCGCCGTGCGCTGCCCGGGGCAGTGACCATCGCTGCCCCCCCCGGGCAGCGATCCAATCGCTGCCCGGGTTTTTGCCCGAAATATTTTTTTTTTTATTTTTAAAATATTTATTTTGTTTCAAAAACCGAGGCTTAAAAATTTTTGTACAATTGAATAATTTAATCGCTTGATCTGAGCAACCTGGCTCTGATACCACTTGTTGGAGAACGCGGCGATCAGATCAATTAGGATTGATACCCGGTGCAGCGGAAGTTTAAAGTTTTTTTGTATGGAACGATTCCATAATAGGTATCAACCTTACGATTAAATTGTGTGTGTGTAAAAATTAAATAACGATTATAAATTTTTACCTCAATCTCGAATCGAGATTTTGGACACCAACAGATTGCTCTGCTCTTGTTGTATATCCCTGGAACTGATGGACCAACTGTTCTTCAATCAGGTCCACGAACGGATATTTAATCCCTCTGATAGATTGCACTAGAAAATCTATCAGAAGTTTCTACGAAGAGATTAACGAATTTGATCCGTTAAACCAGACTGCAATTCAAAATTCACAGACTGGATTTTACCGAGCAGTGGGGAGAGGGGGTCGGCCACTTCAGAGATAAAATATGGTTTTTTCGAAAATTGTGACCTTGTTGTGTGTAATTTCTGTACTGCAATAACTTATTTATAATGTAGGCCACTAACAGCTTAGGGCCCATTAGTCATAAGTTCAAGCCCGACAAGCAAAGCCCGCATGTTCAGAAATTAATATAAAATTCATCGTGACTCCGATTGATAAACCGATTTCACCAATGTGCACAGAAACCATTTCTGCACCTTTTAAAGTCAAGATAAATTTTTCTGAATCCGAATTCAGTGGTTTCCAAAAATGTCCATCCCTATGTCATTTTAGGAAATCTTACTCCTGTACTCATAATTAAGAAGTCCAACTTCTTTGTTCATTAAATTTAACTCTTTAAATTTAACTATCTCAACGGGGATTAAAAATCCATTACACTGTGTGACCCTCAATGGTTCAGGGATACAGCTAGCCGTGGGCTCACAACTCCTTGTGACTCGGAACAACAATTTCCGACTTGCCCATCGAATCATGGTAAGAGCGCCTAGCAACATCGCCCCATGATTCCCTAGGTATCACTGATAGTGCCTACAAGAACCAATAGATTTTGGTTAGCGTACAGTACGGTCCCTTCATCCATATATCCCGATCGAATCAACAACCATTGGTATATCGAGAGTCGTTCGAGATTCGATAACTATGCAATACATCTTGAAGATCAAATAGTGACATCGCATGTGCTACTAAGAAACCATTTCTTAAACCACATCATGTACTCTGGCCAGAGATTCGTCACACTAATATCTCCTCAGATCGCATAGGATATCCACACTCGCAAGTATGTGGTGAATCCTTGACAACAAAGCATCGACTCCTATATGTGTTATAACTGTACCCAATCCCGACACCTGATGACCCCAATAGAGTCGGTAAACGAGTCAAAGCACAGTACTAGCATATAAAGTCTCAATGATGTTTCAAGTAGTAAGGACTAATGGTGTACAACCAAAACCGCGGACTATATCCACTCGATAAGTGATAACCACTTGGAAAGTCCGGATAGGGTAGTTCGATCATTCATCATATGAATATCCATTTGCATGCTTCGAACATCTCTATGTTCCTTACCAATGAAACATGGTACTCCGCATCGCAAATGCTAGTCTCAAACTCGAGCGATCCTTATCCTTATTATCGGACGGCTCAATCGACTAGGAACAGTTTAGAATATACAGTGACTATAAGATGTGTTTCATGATAGACATCTCCATGTTCTACCACATCATCCTCTTTAAATTTAAATAAAATAATTTTCTCACTCGTTCCAAGGCTAGACTCGTACCTACGACCCAAAATTAATATCAACCTGAAAACTTCAAAAATAACATAGCAATCACATAATTTCAGGCATCCAATAAATCACAAAATTCCACATAACAATTAAATATTCTAAATAACATGCATTAAATCATATACTTTAATTAATTATTCGTGATTAAGTTAGTGGACTTTTTGGACCTTACAACTCTACCCTCCTTAAAAGAATTTCGTCCTCGAAATTCAACTTACCAAACAGTTCAGGATAGTGTGCTTGCATATCTTGCTCGGTTTCCCATGTAACTTCTTCAATCAAGTGGTTGCACCACAGTACTTTTACCATTTGGATCTCTCTGTTCCTCAACTTACGAACTTGTCTGCTTAAGATTTGAACAGACATCTCCTCGTAGGACAGGTCCGGTGTCCATTCCACTGGCTCATGACAAATAACATGAGAAGGATTCGCTGTAAGAGTGGGTGCCCAGTGAGCCAACTGTGTGGCTATGGGCTTTGTTGACTCTTTGTATAAACAATCTTTTGTTTAATATTATTTACACTTTTATGGCAATGACTTTATATTACTTCATATTGTTATATTGTGATATACTATTGTTGTTTTGATAAAGACCTTGAATATACTATAGTGTATGTAAGATGTGGTAGAACATGGAGATGTCTATCATGAAATACATCTTATAGTCACTGTATATTCTAAAACCGTTCCTAGTCGATTGAGCCGTCCGATAATAAGGATAAGGATCGCTCGAGTTTGAGACTAGCATTTGCGATGCGGAGTACCACGTTTCATTGGTAGGGAACATGGAGATGTTCGAAGCATGCAAATGGATATTCATAGGATGAATAGTCGAACTACCCTATCCGGACTTTCCAAGTGGTTATCACTTATCGAGTGGATAAAGTCCGCGGTTTTGGTTGTACACCATTAGTCCTTACGACTTGAAACATCATGGAGACTCTATATGCTAGTACTGTGCTTTGACTCGTTTACCGACTCTGAGGGGGTCATCAGGTGTCGAGATTGGGTACAGTTACGACACATATAGGAGTCAATGCATTGTTGTCAAGGATTCACCACATACTTGCGAGTGTGGATATCCTATGCGATCTGAGGAGATATTAGTGTGACAAATCTCTGGCCAGAGTACTTGATGTGATTTAAGAAATGGTTTCTTAGTAGCACATGCGATGTCACTAATTTGATCTTCAAGATGTATTGCATAGTTATCGAATCTTGAGCGACTCTCGATATACCAATGGTTGTTGATTCGATCGGGATATATGGATGAAGGGACCGTACTGTACGTTAACCAAAATCTACTGGTTCTTGTAGGCACTATCAGTGATACCTAGGGAATCATGGGGCGATGTTGCTAGGCGCTTTACCATGATTCGTTGGGCAAGTCGGAAAGTGTTGTTCCGAGTCACAAGGAGTTGTGAGCCCACGGCTAGCTGTATCCCTGAACCATTGAGGGTCACACAGTGTAATGGAGTTTTAATCCCCGTTGAGATAGTTAAATTTAAAGAGTTAAATTTAATGAACTAAGGAGTTGGACTTCTTAAATAAGAGTAAGGGAGTAGGATTTCCTAAAATGACATAGGGATGGACATTTTTGGAAACCACTGAATTCGGATTCAGGAAAATTTATTTTGACTTTAAAACGTGCAGAAATGGTTTCTGTGCACATTGGTGAAATCGTTTCATCAATCGGAGTCACGATGAATTTTATATTAATTTCTGAACGAGCGGGCTTTGCTTGTCGGGCCCCAGCTTATGACTAATGGGCCCTAAGGTGTTAGTGGCCTGCATTATAAATAAGTTATTTCAGTACAGAAATTAAACACAACAGGTCATTATTTTGAGAGCAATAATTTCGAAAACCCTAGCCCCTATTCTCTCTCAATTCGGCCGATCACCCTCCCACTCTGTCAGAGAAATTCCGGTCTGTGATTTTGAATCGCAGTAAGGAATAACGAATCAAATTCGTGTATTCTCTTCGCAGAAAACTTCTGATAGATTTTCTAGTGCAATCTATCAGAGGGATTAAACCTCTGTTCGTGGACCTGATTGAAGGCGTTCATCGGTTCCAGGGAGAGACAACAAGAGCAGAATTGTTCTGTTGGTGTCCATTAATCTCGTTGCGAGATTTGAGGTAAAATTTATTTAATTGTTATTTAAATTTTACACACACGTAATTCAATCGATGTATGGTTGATACCCACACCATGGAAACGTTCCATGAAAAATTTTAAACTTCCGCTGCACCGGGTATCAATCGTAATTGGTCTGGGAACTCGCAAGTTTTTCCAACAGTGGTATCAGAGCCAGGTTGCTCAGATCAATCGATTGAATTAATCAATTGTACAAAATTTTTGAGTCTCGGTTTTTGAAACAAAATAAATATTTTTAATAAAAAAAATTTTTTTTTCCGGGGGCGAAACCGGGCAGCGATTGGATCGCTGCCCGGAGGGGGCAGCGATGGTCGCTGCCCCCAGGGGCGGCGCACGGCGCCGCCCAAAGGGGGCGCACGGCGCCGCCCAGGGCGGCGACCGTCGCCGCCCAGGGCGGCGCACGGCGCTGCCCAGGGCAGCGCTGGGCGCTGCGCAGGGCGGCGCTCGGCGCCGCCCAGGGCGACGCACGGCGCCGCCCAGCGGCGGCGCCAGGCGCCGCCAGGGCAGCAAACGTTGCTGCCCTAAGGGGGCAGCCGGGCTGCCCCGGCCCGCGCCCGGGTGCGGGCCGGCCGGGAGTGTCCCGGGCGGCCGCGGGAAAAATTATATTTTAATTTTAATATTTAAAATTTTATTTTTGGTCCGGTCAAAAATTGTTTTTGATTGGTTCACGAGATTTCGGATCGAATTGTTCGAGTCCGTAAATTTTAAAATTGATTTTGGATAAATTTGAATTTTTGGAAAATTTTAATATTTTATCCGTAAATTGAATTTTGAAATCAATTATTTTGGTACAATTGATGATAAGATATGATCTTATGATATATTAGATAAAATATGATTTTATTTGTAAAATTGGATTTTATAGATAAAATATGATTTTATTTGATATGGAGATAAAATATGATTTTATATGTGAAATGTGATTTTATATATAAAATATGATTTTATCTTGTTTAAATTTGAATTGCCACAGCATGTTATCCAATAAATTAATTTTGAATTAAATGTTATTGGATAAGGATGATCGATTGCCATGACCAATTTTGTAGGTGTATGTTAGGAATTTACATTTTGTCTTTATTGTTGTTGGTTTTATTAATGGGCCTGGTTTATGGCCCGATATGAATGTCATATGTAATAAAAGTGGGCTTGGTTTATAGCCCGTTCCCACCCCCTAAAAATGTATCCCCTACTTGTCATTGTTATTTAATTGTAAATACATTAGATTTAGTGGGAGATCAAGATTTGAAGATGGTGGGCCCAGCAGACAATGAAGACTGAAGAAATGTAAATTGGAAGCATATGTAATAGGATTGCATTTGCATACTGCATATTACCTAGGATTGGACTAAGACCCGTGATTGGCAACCACGGGTCAATTAGAAATGGAATCGATCATCCTATATAATATGTGATATTATGATTGTATGCATGTTTAGACATAAATTGCGTGAATCCGGCAATGCATGCAATAAATTAAATATGATGAGACAAATATTTTTATAAATAAAATCCCTCATTTTAAATATGATTTAAAATTTATATCAAGATAAATAAAGGAAATTTAAATATTGTTTAAATGTTCCTACCTTCCATCAACGGTCAATGTATGTGATGCTACCCGCGGATACGGTCCGGCTCATATTATTGGGGGGGCCCGTCCGTCGGAAAGCTGTACATTGGATCGACAAATGTTGTAAGTTGGGTGGAACTCCCATGGGATCGGCTCATATTATTGGGGGATCCACATGGCGACCGTCCATCACAACTTAATATTGATGGGTCATCTTGACATGTCACTTTAAACGGCGTCATATTATTGGGCCCTTATTGGACATGAGGTAAACACATGGGGGTTGCTTTGGAAGCAATTGGGCTCTACCTTTTGAGAATTATGGTTGGCTGATATTATTCGGGACCATAAGTTTGTCAATTGGACTCCATGTTCTCACTAAGGAAAAAGTTTCCCGTTTTCACTAGAGGGTGGTGAAATCGTTAAAATAGTGGGAGTGAGATTCATAAAATTAAATTCGCCTATTTTATGTCTTAGTAAATTGTTAAACAATCATTGATATATGTCTGTTTTTCCTTTTCAGTATTTCATACAATGAATTCGCGAAATCCTTTATTCTCGATCCTCGAACAAAACAAGCTGACTGGCGCCAACTATACGGAATGGTTCCGGAAGTTGAAGATTGTCTTAACTTCGGAGAAAATGCTCTACGTGTTAGAGAAAGCACCTCCGAAGGAAGCACCAGCTGACATAAGTCCGGAGGAATTGGCCAAACTTGATGCATGGTGTGACCATGACATCAAGACCAAATGCTATATGCAAGCCTCGATGTCTGATGAACTCCAGAGGCGATTTGAGGACACGGTGAATGCTGCTGACATTCACACGCAACTCAAGGAACTTTTTGGGGCTCAGTCGAGGGCTGAAAGGTTCTCTACTGTTAAGGAGTTGATGACGTGCCGCATGCGTGAAGGGACTTCGGTCCGTGATCATGGGGTACGAGTGATTTGGCTCATACAGAAGTTAGCGACCCTTGATTTGGTGTTGGAGCATGAACTCAATGTGGACTTGCTGCTTCTATCTCTTCCTTCTTCATTTGATGGATTCGTGATAAATTTTAATATGAACAAGATAGAGGCCACCTTGAAGAGATGGTCAATATGCTCGTTACATATGAATCCACACTTAAGAAGGATAAGCCAGCTTTCTTGGTGGGCTCCTCATCTTCTGCTAAGAAGGGGCCAAGTATGAAGGGCAAGAAACGTTCTGCCCCACCCAAGAAAGTGGAACCCGAGAAGAAGCAAAAGACAAAGGCTTCAAACGATGGAAAATCCAAGGATGTTTGCCATTACTGCAAGAAGCCGGGTCATTGGAAGCGCAACTGCAAGGAGTATCTTGGGCAGTTGGGAACTGCAAAGGGTATGTTCTATATCGAAATAAACATGTCACTTAATACAACTTCTTGGGTATTGGATACCGGATGTGGATCTCACATTTGCAATGATTTGCAGGTGATGACAAGAAGTCGCAGGCTTAGAATGGGTGAGACCCAGCTGAGGCTCGGGAATGGTTCCAGAGTTGAAGCTACGGCCATTGGAGATGTTTGTTTGATTTTGCAGAACGGTTTTAAATTATTGTTGAGAGATGTTTTATTTGTGCCAGATTTAATTAAAAACATTATTTCTATTTCTATGCTTGATAGAGATGGTTATTCTTGTAATTTTGTGAATGGGATTTGCAGTATTTACAAGAATGAATGTTTAATTGGAAATGGACAACTTGAAAACGATCTATACAATTTAAAACTAAAAGACGTTCCAGTTAATTGTATTGACAAACCGGCGACAACAAATAAAAGGAAAATCGATAGTCAAAACCCGGCAAACCTATGGCACGCTAGGCTAGGTCATATTTCCTCAAGGAGGATGAACAAGCTAGTGGGAGAGGGCATGTTTGATATGTCTGATATTAACTCTCTACCTACTTGTGAATCCTGCCTAAAAGGGAAAATGACTAAATCTCCTTTTAAGGGGAAGCCTGAACGTAGTCAGAATCTATTGGATTTGATCCATACAGATGTTTGTGGTCCATTTAGAGTAGGGACTCAACATGGCCACACCTACTTCATTACCTTTACTGATGATTATTCTAGGTATGGGTATTTATATTTAATGAAATATAAGTCTGAAGCATTTGAAAAGTTCAAAGAATTCAAGGCTGAAGTAGAAAACAAGCTAGGTAAAAGTATTAAAGCACTTCGATCGGATCGAGGTGGAGAATACTTGAGTACCGAGTTTTTGGACTATCTAAAAGAGAATGGGATTCTCTCTCAGTGGACTCCTCCTATGACACCACAGCTTAATGGTGTATCGGAGCGTCGTAATCGAACTTTGTTGGACATGGTTCGATCTATGATGAGCTTCACTGAGCTTCCACCTTCGTTTTGGGGCTATGCGCTTGAAACGGCGGTATTGTTGTTGAACAACGTCCACACTAAAGCAGTGGACAAAACACCATACGAGTTATGGAATGGCAAAGCTCCTAAGTATTCGTACTTGAGGATTTGGGGATGTCCTGCTTACGTGAAGCGGACAGTGGGAGATAAGTTGGATAGTCGATCCAGCTTGTGTTATTTTGTGGGGTATCCGAAGAATTCAATCGGATATTATTTCTATTATCCTGCTGAAACAAAGGTGTTTGTTTCACGGAATGCCACCTTCTTGGAGAAGGAGTTCTTATTGGATAAGAAAGGCGAGATGATGGAACTCGAAGAAGTTCGAGAAGAACCCGAAATACAAAATAACGATCCCACACCTCAGGAACCATTGCTGGACACGCCTGCACCTAGAAGATCCGAGAGGACTTCTAGACCTCCAGTTCGATATGGTCTTCTTCTTGAAGAGGGTCAAGATGAACCCGACATTGGATGTGATCCAAGAAGCTTCAAGGAAGCAATTTCTGATGCGGATTCGAATTTATGGCTTGAAGCTATGCAGTCAGAATTGGATTCGATGCATACTAACCAAGTCTGGTCTTTAGTGGATCCTCCCGATGGAATTGTTCCAATAGGGTGTAAATGGATCTACAAAAGAAAGCTTGGGCCTGATGGTAAGGTATTGACCTACAAGGCGCGATTGGTGGCGAAAGGTTACACTCAAAGGCAAGGAGTTGACTATGATGAAACCTTTTCACCAGTCGCAATGTTCAAGTCCATAAGAATCCTAATTGCCATAGCTGCATGGTATGACTATGAGATATGGCAGATGGATGTGAAGACTGCTTTTCTTAATGGAGACATTAAGGAAGAAATCTATATGAAGCAGCCTGAGGGGTACACATCCATGGGAAGCGAGCATAAGGTATGCAAGCTTCAGAGATCAATTTATGGTCTAAAACAAGCATCAAGAAGTTGGAACCAGAAATTTGATGAAACAATTAAAGACTTTGGTTTCATCAAGAACCGGAGGAACCTTGCGTGTACAAGAAAGTAGTTAAGGATGCGGTGACATTCTTAGTACTTTATGTTGATGACATCCTACTCATTGGGAATGATGTAGGGATGTTGCAGTCAACAAAGATATGGTTATCAGGTAGATTTTCGATGAAGGATTTGGGTGAGGCATCCTACATTCTTGGGATACAGATCTATAGGGATAGATCTAAGAGAATGATAGGACTCACTCAATCAACCTACATCGATACCATATTGAAACGGTTTTCAATGGATGGGTCCAAGAGAGGACATCTACCCATGTGTCATGGAGTTTCTCTATCCAAGTCTATGTGTCCCAAGACTGATGCAGAGATAGAGAATATGACACATGTACCATATGCGTCAGCTATAGGTAGTATCATGTATGGGATGATATCTACCAGACCGGATGTAGCATTTGCTCTGAGTGTCACGAGCAGATATCAGTCTAATCCTGGTCAGATGCATTGGAAAGCCGTGAAGGACATTCTTAAGTACTTGCGAAGGACTAAGAATATGTTCATGGTTTATGGAGGACGAGAACTCAAACTGGAAGGCTATACCGACTCTAGCTTCCAAAGTGATGTGGATGACTCGAAGTCAACCTCTGGATTTGTGTTCATGCTCAATGGCGGTGCTGTCTCTTGGAAGAGTTCCAAGCAGGACACCACAGCGGATTCCACCACTGAGGCTGAATACATTGCAGCATCAGCTGCTGCTAAAGAGGCCGTTTGGATGAGGAATTTCGTCCAAGAGTTGGGCGTCATTCCTGAATTTGTTGGTCCAGTCCCGGTGTACTGCGACAACACGGGTGCCGTTGCTCAAGCAAAGGAACCAAGGTCTCATCAAAGATCCAAACACGTACTGAGGAAATACCACATAATCCGGGAGATTGTGGAAAGAGGAGACATCAGTGTCGAACGAGTGGCCTCTGCAGACAATATCGCTGATCCACTTACTAAGCCTTTGCCAGGACCATTGTTTGACAAACATCGCGAAGCAATGGGTCTACGTAGTATGACTAGTTGGCTATAGGGCAAGTGGGAGATTGTAAGAGTGGGTGCCCAGTGAGCCAACTGTGTGGCTATGGGCTTTGTTGACTCTTTGTATAAACAATCTTTTGTTTAATATTATTTACACTTTTATGGCAATGACTTTATATTACTTCATATTGTTATATTGTGATATACTATTGTTGTTTTGATAAAGACCTTGAATATACTATAGTGTATGTAAGATGTGGTAGAACATGGAGATGTCTATCATGAAATACATCTTATAGTCACTGTATATTCTAAAACCGTTCCTAGTCGATTGAGCCGTCCGATAATAAGGATAAGGATCGCTCGAGTTTGAGACTAGCATTTGCGATGCGGAGTACCACGTTTCATTGGTAGGGAACATGGAGATGTTCGAAGCATGCAAATGGATATTCATAGGATGAATAGTCGAACTACCCTATCCGGACTTTCCAAGTGGTTATCACTTATCGAGTGGATAAAGTCCGCGGTTTTGGTTGTACACCATTAGTCCTTACGACTTGAAACATCATGGAGACTCTATATGCTAGTACTGTGCTTTGACTCGTTTACCGACTCTGAGGGGGTCATCAGGTGTCGAGATTGGGTACAGTTACGACACATATAGGAGTCAATGCATTGTTGTCAAGGATTCACCACATACTTGCGAGTGTGGATATCCTATGCGATCTGAGGAGATATTAGTGTGACAAATCTCTGGCCAGAGTACTTGATGTGATTTAAGAAATGGTTTCTTAGTAGCACATGCGATGTCACTAATTTGATCTTCAAGATGTATTGCATAGTTATCGAATCTTGAGCGACTCTCGATATACCAATGGTTGTTGATTCGATCGGGATATATGGATGAAGGGACCGTACTGTACGTTAACCAAAATCTACTGGTTCTTGTAGGCACTATCAGTGATACCTAGGGAATCATGGGGCGATGTTGCTAGGCGCTTTACCATGATTCGTTGGGCAAGTCGGAAAGTGTTGTTCCGAGTCACAAGGAGTTGTGAGCCCACGGCTAGCTGTATCCCTGAACCATTGAGGGTCACACAGTGTAATGGAGTTTTAATCCCCGTTGAGATAGTTAAATTTAAAGAGTTAAATTTAATGAACTAAGGAGTTGGACTTCTTAAATAAGAGTAAGGGAGTAGGATTTCCTAAAATGACATAGGGATGGACATTTTTGGAAACCACTGAATTCGGATTCAGGAAAATTTATTTTGACTTTAAAACGTGCAGAAATGGTTTCTGTGCACATTGGTGAAATCGTTTCATCAATCGGAGTCACGATGAATTTTATATTAATTTCTGAACGAGCGGGCTTTGCTTGTCGGGCCCCAGCTTATGACTAATGGGCCCTAAGGTGTTAGTGGCCTGCATTATAAATAAGTTATTTCAGTACAGAAATTAAACACAACAGGTCATTATTTTGAGAGCAATAATTTCGAAAACCCTAGCCCCTATTCTCTCTCAATTCGGCCGATCACCCTCCCACTCTGTCAGAGAAATTCCGGTCTGTGATTTTGAATCGCAGTAAGGAATAACGAATCAAATTCGTGTATTCTCTTCGCAGAAAACTTCTGATAGATTTTCTAGTGCAATCTATCAGAGGGATTAAACCTCTGTTCGTGGACCTGATTGAAGGCGTTCATCGGTTCCAGGGAGAGACAACAAGAGCAGAATTGTTCTGTTGGTGTCCATTAATCTCGTTGCGAGATTTGAGGTAAAATTTATTTAATTGTTATTTAAATTTTACACACACGTAATTCAATCGATGTATGGTTGATACCCACACCATGGAAACGTTCCATGAAAAATTTTAAACTTCCGCTGCACCGGGTATCAATCGTAATTGGTCTGGGAACTCGCAAGTTTTTCCAACATTCGCCACATACTTCCTTAGCATGGAAATATGGAAAACGTTATGCACACCCTCCAAGTTTGGAGGTAGAGCTACTCGGTAAGCTCGAGCTCCAATCCTCTCTAGGATCTCAAAAGGTCCTATATATCTTGGACTCAACTTACCTCTCTTTCCGAATCTCATAACACCCTTCCGGGGTGACACCTTCAAAAATACATGGTCTGTAAGAGTGGGTGCCCAGTGAGCCAACTGTGTGGCTATGGGCTTTGTTGACTCTTTGTATAAACAATCTTTTGTTTAATATTATTTACACTTTTATGGCAATGACTTTATATTACTTCATATTGTTATATTGTGATATACTATTGTTGTTTTGATAAAGACCTTGAATATACTATAGTGTATGTAAGATGTGGTAGAACATGGAGATGTCTATCATGAAATACATCTTATAGTCACTGTATATTCTAAAACCGTTCCTAGTCGATTGAGCCGTCCGATAATAAGGATAAGGATCGCTCGAGTTTGAGACTAGCATTTGCGATGCGGAGTACCACGTTTCATTGGTAGGGAACATGGAGATGTTCGAAGCATGCAAATGGATATTCATAGGATGAATAGTCGAACTACCCTATCCGGACTTTCCAAGTGGTTATCACTTATCGAGTGGATAAAGTCCGCGGTTTTGGTTGTACACCATTAGTCCTTACGACTTGAAACATCATGGAGACTCTATATGCTAGTACTGTGCTTTGACTCGTTTACCGACTCTGAGGGGGTCATCAGGTGTCGAGATTGGGTACAGTTACGACACATATAGGAGTCAATGCATTGTTGTCAAGGATTCACCACATACTTGCGAGTGTGGATATCCTATGCGATCTGAGGAGATATTAGTGTGATAAATCTCTGGCCAGAGTAATTGATGTGATTTAAGAAATGGTTTCTTAGTAGCACATGCGATGTCACTAATTTGATCTTCAAGATGTATTGCATAGTTATCGAATCTTGAGCGACTCTCGATATACCAATGGTTGTTGATTCGATCGGGATATATGGATGAAGGGACCGTACTGTACGCTAACCAAAATCTACTGGTTCTTGTAGGCACTATCAGTGATACCTAGGGAATCATGGGGCGATGTTGCTAGGCGCTTTACCATGATTCGTTGGGCAAGTCGGAAAGTGTTGTTCCGAGTCACAAGGAGTTGTGAGCCCACGGCTAGCTGTATCCCTGAACCATTGAGGGTCACACAGTGTAATGGAGTTTTAATCCCCGTTGAGAAAGTTAAATTTAAAGAGTTAAATTTAATGAACTAAGGAGTTGGACTTCTTAAATAAGAGTAAGGGAGTAGGATTTCCTAAAATGACATAGGGATGGACATTTTTGGAAACCACTGAATTCGGATTCAGGAAAATTTATTTTGACTTTAAAACGTGCAGAAATGGTTTCTGTGCACATTGGTGAAATCGTTTCATCAATCGGAGTCACGATGAATTTTATATTAATTTCTGAACGAGCGGGCTTTGCTTGTCGGGCCCCAGCTTATGACTAATGGGCCCTAAGGTGTTAGTGGCCTGCATTATAAATAAGTTATTTCAGTACAGAAATTACACACAACAGGTCATTATTTTGAGAGACAAAAATTCAAAAAACCCTAGCCCCTATTCTCTCACAATTCGGCCGAACCCTCCCCATACTCTGCCCGAGAAAATTCCGGTCTGTGATTTTGAATCGCGGTCAGGAATAACGAATCAGATTCGTGTAATCTCTTCGCAGAAAACTTCTGATAGATTTTCTAGTGCAATCTATCAGAGGGATTAAACCTCTGTTCGTGGACCTGATTGAAGGCGTTCATCGGTTCCAGGGAGAGACAACAAGAGCAGAATTGTTCTGTTGGTGTCCATTAATCTCGTTGCGAGATTTGAGGTAAAATTTATTTAATTGTTATTTAAATTTTACACACACGTAATTCAATCGATGTATGGTTGATACCCACACCATGGAAACGTTCCATGAAAAATTTTAAACTTCCGCTGCACCGGGTATCAATCGTAATTGGTCTGGGAACTCGCCAGTTTTCCAACAGTGGTATCAGAGCCAGGTTGCTCAGATCAATCGATTGAATTAATCAATTGTACAAAATTTTTGAGTCTCGGTTTTTGAAACAAAATAAATATTTTAAATAAAAAAAAAAAAAATTTTTTCGGGGGCAAAACCTGGGCAGCGATTGGATCGCTGCCCGGTGGGGCAGCAATTGTTGCTGCCCCGGGCGGCGCACGGCGCCGCCCAAAGGGGGCGCACGGCGCCGCCCAGGGCAGCGCTGTGCGCTGCCCAGCGCAGCGCTGGGCGCTGCGCAGGGCAGCGCTCGGCGCTGCCAGGGGCGGCGCTCGGCGCCGCCCAGCGCAGCGCAGGGCGCTGCGCAGGGGCGGCGCCAGGCGCTGCCCTAAGGGGGCAGCCGGGCTGCCCCCGGCCCGCGCCCCGGGTGCGGGCCAACCCGGGAGTGTCCCGGGTGGCCCGCGGGAAAAATTATATTTTTATTAATTTTAATATTTAAAATTTTATTTTTGGTCCGGTCAAAAATTGTTTTTGATTGGTTCACGAGATTTCGGATCGAATTGTTCGAGTCCGTAAATTTTAAAATTGATTTTGGATAAATTTGAATTTTTGGAAAATTTTAATATTTTATCCGTAAATTGAATTTTGAAATCAATTATTTTGGTACAATTGATGATAAGATATGATCTTATGATATATTAGATAAAATATGATTTTATTTGTAAAATTGGATTTTATAGATAAAATATGATTTTATTTGATATGGAGATAAAATATGATTTTATATGTGAAATGTGATTTTATATATAAAATATGATTTTATCTTGTTTAAATTTGAATTGCCACAGCATGTTATCCAATAAATTAATTTTGAATTAAATGTTATTGGATAAGGATGATCGATTGCCATGACCAATTTTGTAGGTGTATGTTAGGAATTTACATTTTGTCTTTATTGTTGTTGGTTTTATTAATGGGCCTGGTTTATGGCCCGATATGAATGTCATATGTAATAAAAGTGGGCTTGGTTTATAGCCCGTTCCCACCCCCTAAAAATGTATCCCCTACTTGTCATTGTTATTTATTGTAAATACATTAGATTTAGTGGGAGATCAAGATTTGAAGATGGTGGGCCCAGCAGACAATGAAGACTGAAGAAATGTAAATTGGAAGCATATGTAATAGGATTGCATTTGCATACTGCATATTACCTAGGATTGGACTAAGACCCGTGATTGGCAACCACGGGTCAATTAGAAATGGAATCGATCATCCTATATAATATGTGATATTATGATTGTATGCATGTTTAGACATAAATTGCGTGAATCCGGCAATGCATGCAATAAATTAAATATGATGAGACAAATATTTTATAAATAAAATCCCTCATTTTAAATATGATTTAAAATTTATATCAAGATAAATAAAGGAAATTTAAATATTGTTTAAATGTTCCTACCTTCCATCAACGGTCAATGTATGTGATGCTACCCGCGGATACGGTCCGGCTCATATTATTGGGGGGGCCCGTCCGTCGGAAAGCTGTACATTGGATCGACAAATGTTGTAAGTTGGGTGGAACTCCCATGGGATCGGCTCATATTATTGGGGGATCCACATGGCGACCGTCCATCACAACTTAATATTGATGGGTCATCTTGACATGTCACTTTAAACGGCGTCATATTATTGGGCCCTTATTGGACATGAGGTAAACACATGGGGGTTGCTTTGGAAGCAATTGGGCTCTACCTTTTGAGAATTATGGTTGGCTGATATTATTCGGGACCATAAGTTTGTCAATTGGACTCCATGTTCTCACTAAGGAAAAAGTTTCCCGTTTTCACTAGAGGGTGGTGAAATCGTTAAAATAGTGGGAGTGAGATTCATAAAATTAAATTCGCCTATTTTATGTCTTAGTAAATTGTTAAACGATCATTGATATATGTCTGTTTTTCCTTTTCAGTATTTCATACAATGAATTCGCGAAATCCTTTATTCTCGATCCTCGAACAAAACAAGCTGACTGGCGCCAACTATACGGAATGGTTCCGGAAGTTGAAGATTGTCTTAACTTCGGAGAAAATGCTCTACGTGTTAGAGAAAGCACCTCCGAAGGAAGCACCAGCTGATATAAGTCCGGAGGAATTGGCCAAACTTGATGCATGGTGTGACCATGACATCAAGACCAAATGCTATATGCAAGCCTCGATGTCTGATGAACTCCAGAGGCGATTTGAGGACACGGTGAATGCTGCTGACATTCACACGCAACTCAAGGAACTTTTTGGGGCTCAGTCGAGGGCTGAAAGGTTCGCTACTGTTAAGGAGTTGATGACGTGCCGCATGCGTGAAGGGACTTCGGTCCGTGATCATGGGGTACGAGTGATTTGGCTCATACAGAAGTTAGCGACCCTTGATTTGGTGTTGGAGCATGAACTCAATGTGGACTTGCTGCTTCTATCTCTTCCTTCTTCATTTGATGGATTCGTGATAAATTTTAATATGAACAAGATAGAGGCCACCCTTGAAGAGATGGTCAATATGCTCGTTACATATGAATCCACACTTAAGAAGGATAAGCCAGCTTTCTTGGTGGGCTCCTCATCTTCTGCTAAGAAGGGGCCAAGTATGAAGGGCAAGAAACGTTCTGCCCCACCCAAGAAAGTGGAACCGAGAAGAAGCAAAAGACAAAGGCTTCAAACGATGGAAAATCCAAGGATGTTTGCCATTACTGCAAGAAGCCGGGTCATTGGAAGCGCAACTGCAAGGAGTATCTTGGGCAGTTGGGAACTGCAAAGGGTATGTTCTATATCGAAATAAACATGTCACTTAATACAACTTCTTGGGTATTGGATACCGGATGTGGATCTCACATTTGCAATGATTTGCAGGTGATGACAAGAAGTCGCAGGCTTAGAATGGGTGAGACCCAGCTGAGGCTCGGGAATGGTTCCAGAGTTGAAGCTACGGCCATTGGAGATGTTTGTTTGATTTTGCATAATGGTTTTAAATTATTGTTGAGAGATGTTTTATTTGTGCCAGATTTAATTAAAAACATTATTTCTATTTCTATGCTTGATAGAGATGGTTATTCTTGTAATTTTGTGAATGGGATTTGCAATATTTACAAGAATGAATGTTTAATTGGAAATGGACAACTTGAAAACGATCTATACAATTTAAAACTAAAAGACGTTCCAGTAAATTGTATTGACAAACCGGCGACAACAAACAAAAGGAAAATCGATAGTCAAAACCGGCAAACCTTTGGCACGCTAGACTAGGTCATATTTCCTCAAGGAGGATGAACAAGCTAGTGGGAGAGGGCATGTTTGATATGTCTGATATTAACTCTCTACCTACTTGTGAATCCTGCCTAAAAGGGAAAATGACTAAATCTCCTTTTAAGGGGAAGCCTGAACGTAGTCAAAATCTGTTGGATTTGATCCATACAGATGTTTGTGGTCCATTTAGAGTAGGGACTCAACATGGTCACACCTACTTCATTACCTTTACTGATGATTATTCTAGGTATGGGTATTTATATTTAATGAAATATAAGTCTGAAGCATTTGAAAAGTTCAAAGAATTCAAGGCTGAAGTAGAAAACAAGCTAGGTAAAAGTATTAAAGCACTTCGATCGGATCGAGGTGGAGAATACTTGAGTACCGAGTTTTTGGACTATCTAAAAGAGAATGGGATTCTCTCTCAGTGGACTCCTCCTATGACACCACAGCTTAATGGTGTATCGGAGCGTCGTAATCGAACTTTGTTGGACATGGTTCGATCCATGATGAGCTTCACTGAGCTTCCACCTTCGTTTTGGGGCTATGCGCTTGAAACGGCGGTATTGTTGTTGAATAACGTCCACACTAAAGCATTGGACAAAACACCATACGAGTTATGGAATGGCAAAGCTCCTAAGTATTCATACTTGAGGATTTGGGGATGTCCTGCTTACGTGAAGCGGACAGTGGGAGATAAGTTGGATAGTCGATCCAGCTTGTGTTATTTTGTGGGGTATCCGAAGAATTCAATCGGATTATTTCTATTATCCTGCTGAAACAAAGGTGTTTGTTTCACGGAATGCCACCTTCTTGGAGAAGGAGTTCTTATTGGATAAGAAAGGCGAGATGATGGAACTCGAAGAAGTTCGAGAAGAACCCGAAATACAAAATAACGATCCCACACCTCAGGAACCATTGCTGGACACGCCTGCACCTAGAAGATCCGAGAGGACTTCTAGACCTCCAGTTCGATATGGTCTTCTTCTTGAAGAGGGTCAAGATGAACCCGACATTGGATGTGATCCAAGAAGCTTCAAGGAAGCAATTTCTGATGCGGATTCGAATTTATGGCTTGAAGCTATGCAATCAGAATTGGATTCGATGCATACTAACCAAGTCTGGACTTTAGTGGATCCTCCCGATGGAATTGTTCCAATAGGGTGTAAATGGATCTACAAAAGAAAGCTTGGGCCTGATGGTAAGGTATTGACCTACAAGGCGCGATTGGTGGCGAAAGGTTACACTCAAAGGCAAGGAGTTGACTATGATGAAACCTTTTCACCAGTCGCAATGTTCAAGTCCATAAGAATCCTAATTGCCATAGCTGCATGGTATGACTATGAGATATGGCAGATGGATGTGAAGACTGCTTTTCTTAATGGAGACATTAAGGAAGAAATCTATATGAAGCAGCCTGAGGGGTACACATCCATGGGAAGCGAGCATAAGGTATGCAAGCTTCAAAGATCAATTTATGGTCTAAAACAAGCATCAAGAAGTTGGAACCAGAAATTTGATGAAACAATTAAAGACTTTGGTTTCATCAAGAACCCGGAGGAACCTTGCGTGTACAAGAAAGTATTTAAGGATGCGGTGACATTCTTAGTACTTTATGTTGATGACATCCTACTCATTGGGAATGATGTAGGGATGTTGCAGTCAACAAAGATATGGTTATCAGGTAGATTTTCGATGAAGGATTTGGGTGAGGCATCCTACATTCTTGGGATACAGATCTATAGGGATAGATCTAAGAGAATGATAGGACTCACTCAATCAACCTACATCGATACCATATTGAAACGGTTTTCAATGGATGGGTCCAAGAGAGGACATCTACCCATGTGTCATGGAGTTTCTCTATCCAAGTCTATGTGTCCCAAGACTGATGCAGAGATAGAGAATATGACACATGTACCATATGCGTCAGCTATAGGTAGTATCATGTATGGGATGATATCTACCAGACCGGATGTAGCATTTGCTCTGAGTGTCACGAGCAGATATCAGTCTAATCCTGGTCAGATGCATTGGAAAGCCGTGAAGGACATTCTTAAGTACTTGCGAAGGACTAAGAATATGTTCATGGTTTATGGAGGACGAGAACTCAAACTGGAAGGCTATACCGACTCTAGCTTCCAAAGTGATGTGGATGACTCGAAGTCAACCTCTGGATTTGTGTTCATGCTCAATGGCGGTGCTGTCTCTTGGAAGAGTTCCAAGCAGGACACCACAGCAGATTCCACCACTGAGGCTGAATACATTGCAGCATCAGCTGCTGCTAAAGAGGCCGTTTGGATGAGGAATTTCGTCCAAGAGTTGGGCGTCATTCCTGAATTTGTTGGTCCAGTCCCGGTGTACTGCGACAACACGGGTGCCGTTGCTCAAGCAAAGGAACCAAGGTCTCATCAAAGATCCAAACACGTACTGAGGAAATACCACATAATCCGGGAGATTGTGGAAAGAGGAGACATCAGTGTCGAACGAGTGGCCTCTGCAGACAATATCGCTGATCCACTTACTAAGCCTTTGCCAGGACCATTGTTTGACAAACATCGCGAAGCAATGGGTCTACGTAGTATGACTAGTTGGCTATAGGGCAAGTGGGAGATTGTAAGAGTGGGTGCCCAGTGAGCCAACTGTGTGGCTATGGGCTTTGTTGACTCTTTGTATAAACAATCTTTTGTTTAATATTATTTACACTTTTATGGCAATGACTTTATATTACTTCATATTGTTATATTGTGATATACTATTGTTGTTTTGATAAAGACCTTGAATATACTATAGTGTATGTAAGATGTGGTAGAACATGGAGATGTCTATCATGAAATACATCTTATAGTCACTGTATATTCTAAAACCGTTCCTAGTCGATTGAGCCGTCCGATAATAAGGATAAGGATCGCTCGAGTTTGAGACTAGCATTTGCGATGCGGAGTACCACGTTTCATTGGTAGGGAACATGGAGATGTTCGAAGCATGCAAATGGATATTCATAGGATGAATAGTCGAACTACCCTATCCGGACTTTCCAAGTGGTTATCACTTATCGAGTGGATAAAGTCCGCGGTTTTGGTTGTACACCATTAGTCCTTACGACTTGAAACATCATGGAGACTCTATATGCTAGTACTGTGCTTTGACTCGTTTACCGACTCTGAGGGGGTCATCAGGTGTCGAGATTGGGTACAGTTACGACACATATAGGAGTCAATGCATTGTTGTCAAGGATTCACCACATACTTGCGAGTGTGGATATCCTATGCGATCTGAGGAGATATTAGTGTGATAAATCTCTGGCCAGAGTAATTGATGTGATTTAAGAAATGGTTTCTTAGTAGCACATGCGATGTCACTAATTTGATCTTCAAGATGTATTGCATAGTTATCGAATCTTGAGCGACTCTCGATATACCAATGGTTGTTGATTCGATCGGGATATATGGATGAAGGGACCGTACTGTACGCTAACCAAAATCTACTGGTTCTTGTAGGCACTATCAGTGATACCTAGGGAATCATGGGGCGATGTTGCTAGGCGCTTTACCATGATTCGTTGGGCAAGTCGGAAAGTGTTGTTCCGAGTCACAAGGAGTTGTGAGCCCACGCTAGCTGTATCCCTGAACCATTGAGGGTCACACAGTGTAATGGAGTTTTAATCCCCGTTGAGAAAGTTAAATTTAAAGAGTTAAATTTAATGAACTAAGGAGTTGGACTTCTTAAATAAGAGTAAGGGAGTAGGATTTCCTAAAATGACATAGGGATGGACATTTTTGGAAACCACTGAATTCGGATTCAGGAAAATTTATTTTGACTTTAAAACGTGCAGAAATGGTTTCTGTGCACATTGGTGAAATCGTTTCATCAATCGGAGTCACGATGAATTTTATATTAATTTCTGAACGAGCGGGCTTTGCTTGTCGGGCCCCAGCTTATGACTAATGGGCCCTAAGGTGTTAGTGGCCTGCATTATAAATAAGTTATTTCAGTACAGAAATTACACACAACAGGTCATTATTTTGAGAGACAAAAATTCGAAAAACCCTAGCCCCTATTCTCTCACAATTCGGCCGAACCCTCCCCATACTCTGCCCGAGAAAATTCCGGTCTGTGATTTTGAATCGCGGTCAGGAATAACGAATCAGATTCGTGTAATCTCTTCGCAGAAAACTTCTGATAGATTTTCTAGTGCAATCTATCAGAGGGATTAAACCTCTGTTCGTGGACCTGATTGAAGGCGTTCATCGGTTCCAGGGAGAGACAACAAGAGCAGAATTGTTCTGTTGGTGTCCATTAATCTCGTTGCGAGATTTGAGGTAAAATTTATTTAATTGTTATTTAAATTTTACACACACGTAATTCAATCGATGTATGGTTGATACCCACACCATGGAAACGTTCCATGAAAAATTTTAAACTTCCGCTGCACCGGGTATCAATCGTAATTGGTCTGGGAACTCGCCAGTTTTCCAACATGGTCACCTACTTCAAACTCCAAATATCTACGCCGCTGATCGGCATAACTTTTCTGTCGACTCTGAGTTGTCATCATTCTGTCTCGGATCTTGGCTGCATATCACCCGAAGACTGACAATCAGTCCGAGAGGACTATTTAGATATTAGAGGATATGCTGAGGACTAAGTGTTGGATTTTGTTTATCCTGACAAGATCACCTGCCGATAATAGAGTTCGCTTATAATAATAGCTTCCATCAAAGTATTGCCATGACACATTCGAGACCCTTTACGGTCGTCGTTGTCGTACACCCTTTTTTTGGGATGAAGTATAGGAATGACAGGTCGAAGTACCGGAATTGATCCAAAGATTGTAGACAAGGTTGAGTTGATCAAGACACTACACGCAGAACATTGCATTCGCACTGACAGGAGACAAGGTTGGCCGTTTGGTATCAAAAGCCAACCCAGAAAAGTACTTTTTTAAAAATAAAAAAAAAGTTCTTTTTTAGTTTATAAGGTCTTTGGATGATCATTTAAGTGCTTAAAAAATATTTTTTAAGCCAAATTTAGACCTTTTGCATAAGCCCAAAATTAGAGATTAAGAAAATATATTTTTTAAAAAAATCTTTGAAATCCAAATGGACTCATAGTGTATCGTTTGACGACGTTACCACCGAATCTATCTAATGGTTTCTTTTTTCTTTTTTTTTTAAAGGAAAAATATATCATTCAACCCTTAATATATCATTCAACCCTTAAAAAATCAGTGATATCGATTGAGATATCTGATAAACATATGATTGTAAATACACTCTATAACTCATTAAAAATAATAATTATTTTATCAACTCAATAATTATTTTATTTGTCAATTAATTCAGTAATTAATTTTTGGGGCGTTACACATGTTCCCGCACAAGAAAGGAAAACAGGGGATCCGAGTGTTTTCCATGCTAGCTGAGCCATCTTTGTTTGCCCGCATCCGTGAAGTGCAGTTTTCTAATCTAAAAACGCATAGCAATACTTGCTCAGGGAGACAACACATTCGATTTTCATTTTCAGACAGACTGATTACTTTGTTTGTCTTGTAGAGTGTACCTGGCAATTTAACCTTGCAAGAAGAGATTTTGTCTCAGGCTCATCGTAATAGATTCACTGTGCACCCAGGCAGTACCAATATGTATAAGGATCTACGTACCGGATTCTGGTGGAAAGGTATGAAGCGTAGCGTTACCAGTTTGTCTCTCAATGTCTTGTTTATCAGCAGGTCAAGGCTAAACATCAACGACCCGGTGGTCTGATGCAGAGCTTGAAAATTCCGAAATGGAAGTGGGAGCATGTGACGATGGATTTTGTCACCCATTTGCCTATGTCCTCCAACAGTGTGATGATATTTGGGTTATTGTGGACAGGTTGTCCAAATGTGCTCATTTTCTTCCGTATAACCGCGAGTTCACTTTTGATCGCATGACAAGGTTATAAATCCAGGAGATTGTGTGATTGCATGGAGTTCATTTGAGCATAGTCAGCGATAGAGATCGAAGGTTCACCTCGCAATTTTGGGGTAACTTTCATCGAGTTTTGTGTACTACTTTTAGTTTAAGTACTGCATATTACCCGAAGACTGACGATCAGTCTGAGAGGACTATTCAGATATTAGAGGATATGTTGAGGACTAAGTGTTGGATTTTGGGTTATCCTGGCAGGATCACCTGCCGATAATATAGTTCTCTTATAATAATAACTATCATCACAGTATTGACATGAAACATTCGATGCCCTTTATGATCGTCGTTTTCGTACACCCTTATTTTGGGATGAAGTAGAGGAACGACAGGTCGAAGGAACGGAATTGATCCAAAAGATCGTAGACAAGGTTGAGTTGATCAAGACATTACGCGCAGAACATTGCATTCGTACTTATAGGAGACAAGGTTGGCCGTTTGATATGAAAAGTCAAACCAGAAAATCATTTTTTTTTTAAAAAAGTATTTTTTTAGTTTATAAGGTGTTTGGATGGTCATTTAAGTGCTTAAAAACACATTTTTAGCCAAATTTAAAGGTTTTTCAAAAGTCCAAAATTAAAAATTTAAAAAGCATTTTTTTAAAAAAAAAATCTTTGAAAATCAAACGGGTTCGTAGTATATAGTTTGACGTTGTTACCGGGATCTATCTAATGTTTTCTTTTTTCTTTTTTTTTTTAGGAAAAATATACCATTCAACCCTTAAAAGGACTATCGGCCGATAGAACTTTTGTTCTGTTCACTTCTCGTCGTTCATCGCCGTCGTGGACGAATCGGTCTTCTCTCTTCACACTTCGGCTGTCTCAAAAAAATTTATTTCTAGTAAGGTCAGATAAGAATTCCTTGAAAACATTGAATGTGAAATTTATGTTATTCGATTCTTGAGATTTAGTATGTTTTGGGCTGAGTTATGATAAATTTATGGGTTGAGTTCACCTTGTTTTTTCTTACATGACTGCCGACTTCAAAGGATTGTTAAGTTCTTTGCTGGTTTTTCCCCTTCTCATTTGCCTTTAACAAAGAAAGAGTCCGTCGATTAATTCTCTCCAAGTTTTAAGTTCGAGAGGGGATCAACTACGAGTATAATACTATATTTTGCATTTTCAAGTTGCTTTATTCTGCAATATGGTATGTTTTAATATCAGAGGAAAAATAGATAAATTTAAATATGGTGATATTCATGTGATCAGCTATGAATAAATGCTATGTTAACCACCATTTTTTGGAAACATCATTTGATCGGCAATATATTTAGTCTATTCTATGTGGAACTTATTCTAATCTTGCTTTGCTGTCTAATTTAATTCATAAATTACGACGTTTCATTATTTTTTAGAACACAGTATGTATCACGAATGAATTGGGAATTGGGTTTATTTGTGTAATATTTGCTATGTTTAAGTCTGCAGATGAAGGTTGTGGATTTTGGAAGACCAGGTGGTCCAGATCTTTTACAAGTGAAAGAGGCTCCGACGCCCACTTGTGGAGATTATCAAATAATGATACAAGTAGCAGCGGCAGGACTAAACTTTTATGACACTTTGGACCGACAATGTTTCCCTTGTCTATATACGCCCATATCAGATCTTGGATTTGAGTGTTCGGGGAAAGTTGTTGCTGTTGGTTCATTAGTCATTGACTTTAAAGTGGGCGATGAGGTGAGTGAGTTATTTGTTTTTTTTAAAAAAGAAAATTTGACAAGTTTATTGGTTTTTTGTGCTCACATTTGAATCATTGTGTTTGTTATGATGCTTTTTTTTTTTTTTTTGCCTCAAGGTTTGTGCGATTCTTCAAGGTGGGGGTGGCTGTGCAGAGTTCATAACTGTTCCCCCATTTCACGCTCTGAGAATTCCTCCGAGAGTTACCCTTGCCGAGGCAGCAGCTTTGCCACTAGCGTCATGCTTAAGTTTTTATTCGCTTTCAATGTTGACGAACATTGCGCCTGGCAAAACAATCTTGGTATTGTCTTTTTTAAAACTAAATTCTTTATGTTGAAACTTTTAAAATGTTAATTTTGAGGGCAATCGCAGATACATGGCGATGCAGGGGGAATGGACATAATTGCCATTCAATATGCTAAGTATGCACTTCGTTGTGAAGTAATTGCAGTAGCAGGTAGTAATGGTTATTATTTTCATTTTGATTCAATTTAGTTGTATTTGCAGTGATTTGATTTCCACCTGATCACAAAAACATGTCGACAGCTCTGAACCATTGTTTATTTGGATGTTCATACATCACTGGAATTAAAGGAAATGTAGTATGCAGAAAATCGAAATAAACAATAGAAGACAAGATTGTTATGTGGCCTGGCCAAAAAAAAAAAATAACGACCTATATCCAGCGGAGGCACTATTACTCTTGTCAATGTACAAGATTGATTTCAAGAACTCACAAAGATACAAAAGCAATTACATGAACTCACTCTGTCTTTTCTTCCTCACACACTCGAGAAGACCCTCTTGAGTTCACTTAATAATGCTTTTATCTCTCTCTTGCTTCCTTCAATCAGAATAACATCTCAGTTAGTATTTTACTGAGCAAATAACATTCCAGCACTTCAATTGTGTTCCCGTTATACATTGAAAGCCACTGCAGAAGAGTATGTGCACATAACCTGCTTCTCTTAGTTTTATCTGCGACAACCTGTGGTGGCTACAAATCTGATTTAGGGTTAGCACTAACTGCTAGTTACTTTGTCCCATCAACCCTTGCATCAGCATGAATTGAATTTGTATCACTTCATCTTACAATTCTCCACCTAGTTACAAATCCAATGCTACATAAGATTGCCTCCACAAGTCCTGCTTCAGGGTTTTACATTACTGGTTGCATTGATCAGGTTGCTTAATGGTTATTCGCACTGCACCAATCTCAGTGATTTCACTTGCAAAATGAAGTCTGGCGAAGGACGTTAGAGATTAATGAACTTTATATCTAGAGCCAGTGGTGTTGACCTACTGCATGTGTTTGTGTATTGGTTCGAAATGGGAATTGAAGTGTAATTTGTGGTGTATTGATTGATTTTCTTTGAAACGCATTATAGTCCAACTGTTCTCTGCTCGGCGCGTACTTAATGGCCTTGTAACATGTGGTGGGACATTGGATATAATAGAATTATCTGAATTTGGTTAATGAGGCCAAAGAATTGCACAGTGAAATTTGAAAAACTACAATCAGAGTGTTGGTGACTGCCTCAGCACCACGCGCTTACCCAACATCTTCTGTGAAATAAATAGCATGTAACTAAATGGACCTTTTTTGTAGGGATGGATGAAAAGCTGCTACTTTTCGAATCGCTAGGAGCAAAAGCCTGCATCAACTACAAAAAGCAGGACTTTTGCAAGTGTGTGATGGCTGAAACAGGAGAAAGAGGTTCATGAATTATCATGCGTTTTTCCTTTTAAGATCTGTGTATGGTTAGACGACAATTATCGAGTTAGATCTAGTTACAAAAACATTGTCTCTTTTACGAATAGTGCAGATTCTTTTCTTTACGGACAAGACACTATTATTTTACTAGCATGCGTCTTACAATTTATATAGGGAAATTTTCTGGGGAGATTAATTTTAGGTTCTGTACACTGTTATATGCAGTATAAATAGTGATATAGATTTTAGCGGCATTGCATGTGGTGCAAATTTTTGTAATGGCTTCTGGGAGCTAATATTATCATTTTATGACAAGGACTGTTAGATGTAATGTGAAAGCTTGAACACCATCAGCTTCTAGAGGAAGAGCTGAAGTTGAAACTCCTGATACTCTTACTTGGTTCATATTGATCTAATTAATTTAGTCTTACAAATTGTTTGGGGTCTATGCATATGCAGTTGTAGTTACTCTGTGTTGAAAGAACAATAAACATGGAAATCTACCTGATTGTTTTGTCATTTGTTGTTGTGGTGAGTTAGGAAGTTCATGAGTAAAGGTGTTTGAACCTACAATGTGTTGGATGATTGTCAAAAATTTCCAGGTTGCTCTTTGACCTGTGGAAATGATGTGCATACTATATTTGCGCAGTATTGAAGCATATTGATGTGGTCAAATTACAATTCACATGGCAATATGCAGATATGAGTAGCAGGTTTCCCCTATTAGACGCAAGTAGAAATGTGAAGAAAAGTAGTGTGAAGTTGTAACTAATCCGAGAAACGCGAACCTATTGAGTATGGTGTGAGCATTCACAATATGGTTGCATGTGTACTTTTGTTGAGATATTTACATATCTGTATAATGCAGTGTATAACCAAATAAATGGGAAATAGAATCTTGGGTTTCTTTTGGAGAGGGACTTGGGTGTATTTCAGATCCACCGTTGGCATCTGCATAAGTTGAGGAAGGTAACCCATATGATATAAATCCATCCAAATAATCAAATGCATTTCAAAATCTATAGAGTTGAAATCCCTTCATCCAATCGCAGCCTTGGAAGATTTATTATTTTCACCGACTTCAATGATGGATGTGATATATCATCTTTGTCAGCGATGCCTTGGTTGTCTCGTTAGATCTTTAATTTGATTTATATTTAACTAAATCTTGTGTATTTAGGGGTGGACTTTATACTAGATGCTAGTGGGAAAGCTCATTTTCAAAAAAATTTGGATTGTCTGGCCATAGGTGGGTCTCTTGTTGTCTTAGGATACAACAGTGGGAGTCAGGTGAATATTGATCTTTCGGTCCTCATGCACAAGGATATCAATTTCATAGGTAAAATCACTGCCCGACAATGTTATTCTTCATCTCTTTGGATAATTTCTTTTTTTCTTGTTGATACCATTGTTATTTTAATGTTGTTCAATTTGATTAATATTTGTTTAATGGTATGTATGTAGGGGGGGATTTGCGGTATCTATTTTATGCAAAAGTAGAGTCGATTTTCTCTGATGCTGCAGCAAAAATTTGGCCACTAATAGAATCCGGACTTATAAAACCAGTAATTGGTAAAGCATTCAACTTCTCTGAAGCCACTGAAGCATATAGAGCCTTGGTGACACAGGATTCCAGGCAAAATATTATTAGTTTCACAATGATGCAGTTTGATACAGTCTATCAATAAGCATAATAGTTATGAATATGCATCAAATCCTAGTACCTGCCAATGGTCTGCTATGTTTGATTTTATTTGATGAGCAAGGCAAATATATTTATTTGATTTGTATTGGTTTACGATGATTTCAGTAGAAATTTCAATTTCTATATATATTTGTACCTAACCTATATAAACTGGTAAATGTTTTTCAATTATTAATTAAAATTTTGCCCTTATTTTTATTTTTTGTTGTTCTATTCAGTATAATCTAAATATAGATAGAGATATAAATGTACAAATAAAAAAATATCAGCCAAGTTGTAAGTAAACATTATATGTAGGAGAAAAAAACGTTGGTTCATGGCTTACTACATTTACTTTTCAATAAGTTTCGTAATTGCAATCAAGTAAATAAATAACACAATTCATTTATGAACATTTCATGGGTCAATTTTGAGGAAAAGATTGTCGCTCATTAAAAGTATTTTTTTATGCCTAAAGTATTATTTTTCTTTGCAAAAATATCAATATTTGTTGGTTATGTTATGAAGATTTATTGTGTAATATATGTTGATTTAACTGAAAAATATTTGACCCATGAAAAGTGTTATTTCTATATCCAAAATATTAATATTCAATGTAAAAGTATCAATTTTTTTGTTAGTTATGATATAATAAAAAAATCATGTGATGTATTGTTGAATCCTATGTTTTGGTGATAACAAAAACAGTGTTTTCATAATCGGACCGGTGATCATACCGGTCTACTTAAAAAAAAGTTCGATCGATCGGACCGTTTTAACCAGACGGTCGAACTAAAAAACCGTTTATATAATATAATAAATAATATGTTTTGAATTTTAAAAACTCAAAAATGTATATAAATAGACAAAAAAAATATATTACTATAGTTTGAAAATTAAATAAATATGTAAATATATTCAAAATATCAATTATAGTTATAAATTATTTAAACAATAAATTATTTAATTTTTAAAAATCTATTATTTTTAAAATAAGATTTTTAATGAAGTACAAATAATCATGTATTTATATAAAAAATATTAAATTTAAATTTTTAAAAATAAAAATAATTAAATTTTCGAAAAAAAATAAAAATAATTCGAAAAACCGGTTGAATCGATTTTTCGGTTCTTTATCGGTTCAACCGGTTTTTTGACCGGTTGAACCGATTTTCCGGTTTTTGAATGTGAACCGGACCAAACCAGCGACCAGTTACCGGTTCGACCAGCAACCGGTCGTTGGTCCGGTTCTAAAAACACTGAACAAAACAATATATCATTGTCATAGATTGCGTCGCCTTTTTCTTGTAAAACAAGTATCGACCGTCATCTTTGAAGAACAGGAGTAACGACAGTTCTCTAGTCACAAGTATTAGCTCGATCGGTCAAACATCAGCTACATTTATCGACCGGTCACCCATTCAAACATATGCTCAACCGGCGTCTACAGTCTTCTTCAACCGTTCACATATGCAAGGTTAGTTATCAACGGTAACAAGGAAAGATAAGACTCGATAGCTTTAAAAGGGCTGCCTAAAGCATTTATGAGAAGACAACAAGTAATGTTGAAAAAGTTACTATAAATGGCTGCTGAGACACCATCTTAGAATCTAACTACAACCGTTACCTCTCAAATGTGAAAAGTGCAATAACTCGCATTTATTGAAGACTCTATTTGCAGGAGAGAGGAAATCAATCATAGTATCAAATGCATTTAAGATGATTGAGACTTTCCAAGCAAAGAACATCAGTCAAAGGGCAAGAGCATTTATTGATTGCAATAAAGACGTTGGAAAGTCCTCATGCAAAAACTACTATATAAGAAATAGAAAAGCAAAACGACGATCTGTGCAATCCTTAGCAAAAATACATCCGAGCACTCTTACTCGACAATACTCACTTTGCTCACTACAACCCTCGCTTAACCAGAAATTTATCAGATCATTCAAGGATCATTTAAGGGTTACTCAAATCCAGCTGCTGTTCAAAGAAGCAAGCAAGATTAGAAGACTTGAGAGTTTGAGTTTGAGTTTGAGAACTCAGATAAAGTCATACTGTTGAAGAGTTGGATAAGAACTTGAAATCTTATCCTTGTGGAATCTAGGAGTTCTGAATTAGGCAGTTTTTATGTCCTAATCTCGGAGTTGGTGTATTACAAGACGTTATAATAACCAAAGTCTTCTTGTGAATTCCTTCATACGTGGAAAAAAGAGAGACATAGAAGGATTAAGCCTTCGAACTTTCATAAATCTCTGCCTTATTTACATAATTGCACTGCATTTTATTGTGTTTTATATTACTGAAGTTAGTGAACTATTTCCGCACTTATTCAAAGTTGCTCATATAAATTTGGAAGTTGAGAAAATTGGTTGAAGTTTTTATCAAAAAAGAATTTTAAAGAGTTTGTATTCACCCCCCCCCCCCCCCCTTATATACGCACAACCGATCCCCAACAAGTGTTAACAGAGAGAGTTTTCCTCAATTGCTGATACTCATATTTTAATGATGACTTCATTTAATAAGATTCTTATGTTTTCCAATGAAAAATGTCGTGATTGGAAAATACGTATGCAGGCATATCTCTCAGCTCAAGGCAATGACATGTGATATGTCATCATAGATGGACCAATGAAGATTCTCAAAGCCAATACTATTGTAGCTATATCAAGTGGAAATCCACAAATGGTGGAGAAGCACTGGTCGGAATGGACTACAGAGGATAAAAAGAAGGCTAATCTCGACAATGTTGCTAATGACATCCTCTATAAGACGTTAGACAAGAACATGTTCAGCAAAATCAAGACTTGTACCACCGCTAAGAAGATATGGGAAAAGCTCACCCAGCTGTGCAAAGACAACGACCAAACCAAGGTACAAGTTAACCGTCGCTATCCAAAAGTTTTACAATGCCAAAATGAAGCCAAGGGAAACCATGACTGAGTTTGAGGAACGGTTTAGTAGTATCATTTGTGAACTTATTACTCTTGGTAAATCTTACTCTAATTGCAAAATTTCCTTGAAGGTTGTGAGAGCTCTCCCCAGAGAATGAGATGTCAAGACAAAAGCCATGCGAGAATCCATGGTTTTGAGCAAGATCTAGCTCTATGATTGTAGAGACCCAACCCAGATCCACTACTCATCAGAGGTTAAAGCTGAATTAAGCATGCAATTAACAATAATCAGAAACTAATTGCGGAGAGCTTAAATAAATACTGGGCGTGCATAATACAACCGATAAACAAAATCCAAATTATACAACCCAATCAAATAAAACTTAATAAAAGGCAACCTAACAGCTACCCCTGCTGTCTCTCTCTAGTCACCGACAACTCTAGGACTCTGTGTGTACTACCTGCACATGCAGTTCTCGTCGAATGGGGTGTCCAGACAACAAAGAAAATATTGTGTGTGAGAGAAATACGCTCAGCACACTAGTACGAGTAGACATACAAATATGATGCATGCAACATGAATATGCCTGGGTATCCGTATATGGGATATACTGATCAACCTGCCCAGACTGGAGTCTAGTACATGAGCTGTAGCCTTGGGAAATCAAACTGCTGGACACAACCACTCAATCCTAACTGGACGTGGATCTAAAATGTCCACGGGAAACACTAGAGTCTGCATGACCCGTCGGTTAGCGTGACTCTCAGTGCCCAATCGTTCAAATAGGGCTAAGCGACCCTACTCAACTGGCTCATCTCAATGATGTACAAGCTCAATATGATATGCAAATGTCGCATAATATATCAATGCAATAACATGCAAACATGACACATAAATGCAACACATGAACATGCATACCTGCTGACAATCTCAGTCTTTACTTACGTACCTCAACACAATCCTAGATGTCCCGTATCTACAGTCCAACACTACAATACAAATTACCCATGCATCATCTATTATGCTCTAAAAGCCTTAATTAAACCATTACATACTCCCTAATATTTTTAGGGATCCAAAGTTATATCTGTTGTCAACCCGCTGATGGTACGACTCCGAGACACATCCCTATCACCCGTCCCTCGACTACTAAGGCTAAAAAGCCCCTAAAACCCTAAAAAACGAGAAGAAAGGGATTTGGAAGTGATCAAAATGAGGAGCTCTAGACCCCTTATAAATAGGCAGAGAGATCAGAACGTCCGATCCTACAATCGGAGCTTCTGATCTCCCCCCGATCGCCACGTAGCATGCATTCTCGAGAAATGTCCCTGCCACCAGTTCGGAACGCCTGATCCCTACTTCGGAACGTTCGATCTCCCCCCATGACGTTATCATACTGACCTCACACTTGGACACCTAGTTGAGGATGTCCGGAACGTCCAAACTCATAATCGGAGCTTTTGATCGTACCCTGAGCTTCCAAACCCAACAGTGCTTCCGAACTTCATGTAGATCGGACCCTCTGATCCTAGTTCAGAGCTTCCAAACTGTTCGAATGCTTGGAACCCTCCTGACCATTCTTGAGTGTTCTGAATCTATTTTTGAACTTCTTGGACCCATCTGAAAATTCTTTAATCATGTTTGGCCATTTTAAACATTATTATTTGATTAATTACCACTTAATCATCAATTCTGAATTTGGGTCACTACAATAATCTATTTGCAAATCTCAAAGCCTACGAGTTTGAACTTGGGATAAGAAAAAAAGAGGATCCCTCAACCTCTCATCCAAAAAAGGTTCTAGCCACGACCGTTGCATGCCAACCGATCGAGAAAACCACAAACAAGAAAACCGTTGAGCAGATTAGTAATGAGGCTATGTCTTTATTCGTAAAAAATTTTGATAAATTTAAGCTTAAAAATCAGTCAAATTTTACTAAGACTTATTACAAAAAATACCACACAGATGATGGTCCTGTGTGCTTTAACTGTGGCAAGCAAGACTATTTTATAGCAGATTGTACAAAACCCAAGAATTACGAAAAGAAGCCATCGGTCGAGAAGAAGAAAAAGGGAAAAGAGGAACGAAGGACATTCAGGAAAAGGAGAGAAAAACAAGTTCTAGTTGCTGATGACAGTAGAAAATGGGCATAATCAGACTCGAAATCTTCCAGCTCAGCAAGATCATCAGACGATAGTGACGACGAGGAAGTGCAGTGTCTTATGGCCAACTCCGAACAAGAAAAAAAAGAAGACGATGAGGAATTTGACTTTAGCTCTTCTGAATCTACACGCAAAGAATTAGTCACAACATGTAGTAACCCGATTCCATTTTACAAGATTAAGTGATTTTAAACATGTTAAAAAATTATATATAATTTTAAAAGTGTCAAAACATCTTTAAGAAGTCATTATTTGGTGAAAATAAGTGCAAAATCGGATCCGGAACGTTCGAAAATGGTAGGGAGAGTCCTGGGGGTCCAAAACCATCTAAGAAGCACCCAAAAACAGTTCGGAAGGAGCGAACATATCGGAGCTTTCGAACTCAACCAGAAACAAGTGTCAGGGTGGTTTGAACACGTACCTGCATGCATGGAGATTGGAGCTTCCGAAGTGCAGATCGGAGATTCCGATCGTAGCTGTTCAGAACGTTTCATGCATGCGCAGATCGGAGCTTCCGAACTGGAGTTCGGAGCTTCCAATCTCCGTCAATAAATAGGGGGTCCGAACTTCATAATTTGGCACCAAAATAAAGTCTATTCTCTCGAATTCTGAGTATTATTGTAAGTTTCTAGCCTTCTTTGTCTAAGGACGGGTCTTGGCGAGGCGTCCGGAAGTCGCAGTGGAGTGGTGCTCAAGTTCTGAGGCTAGCGACATCAAAGGGCTGACGACTGACGAAGGTATAACTCTAGATCCTATAAATAGTTCGAGAGTATCTATTAGCTTAGTTAAGGCTTTTAGATATCAAATAGTGATATAGTAATCATGTGAATATAGGCTTGGACAATAGAGCTGGTGTAGCTTGCCTATAGATTTTAGGTACGTAAGTACAGACTGAGATAGTCAGCTGAATATACATGATTATGTGTTGCATTATTATTTTTCATGAGATGCATGATATAATGTTCATGATTTGTATGCGGCATTTGCATACCATGTTGAGCCTGTTATCCTTTTGAGATAGCCAATTGTTCTAGGGTCGCTCAACCCTAGGGTTGTTTATATTGTACGATAAGGTACCGTGTGACACCCATTGAATTGACGGGGCAACGCGTGCGGTTTACCCAGGAAGTTGGTAGTCCAAGATCAATTTCAGTATGTGTGGCACCCACTGAATCTTCGGAGCAGCGTGCGCATACTGGAGGCGTCTGTGTCTTGAGCATGATTGGTAGCACTTAGTCGTGTCAAGCCCAAATTAACCCAACTCAGATTAAATAAATAAAAATTTAGTAGCAGGAGTAGGGATCGTTCCCACGAAAAAAGTGAAATTTATTTGTGTTCTTAAAATACTGAAAATAAATGCAAAGGGGGTTTTAAGATTTTAAAAATTAACTACTAATAATTTAAAACAAAATAAAATAATTAAAAATAAGTCTTGGTATTGGTCGACTACACCCTTGAAATTATTCATTCGATCATCGATTCCCTAAAAATAATTAATTCTCATTGAATATTCACCATTGGAAATTTAATTCATGTTTCACCTTAATTTTAGTTAACTAGACACAAGCGTTCTAAGTTAACCCTTACCCCATAAATTAACCCAATACAAGCGATTAGATTTAAATCCACGGTAGCATTCAAATGAGTAAAACTGATAAATCTAGACAACACATACACAAGAGGATGAATTTAGCCTAGTCAATTGTTATCCCTACAATTCATAAACTCACAAGCGGACGATTATTAATTGTAGTTGCTTCGCAAATTAGATGATTCAAACAATTATAGATTTGAGTTCTAATTTAACAGTAGATTGTATAGCGAGATCACAGGCCTATAATCTCACACACAAGCATGACAATCGATTCAGAATAACTCTTGATGCTCAATTAAAATCAAACAATGAAAACTCAATCTCACAAATTAAATAAAATCAATGGTTTGTCTTCCTCAACCAAGAATTAAAAACTAAGAAAGATTAAAATCTAAGAACAAGAAAGATAAAGCTTAGCCGCCAGATGAATTATCTGCATCTGTAGACGTCTCCCAGATCTCTTCTGCGTGCAATCCCAGAATCCCCTCTATTGTGTCTTTGAAATCTCTTTTATATGTCCTCGAAGCCCGTCAAAGAAAGCCCGACAAATCGAGTATTTTAAAGTTGCAAAAATCTGTCAAATTCACGCACAGAGCAGCGCGGGCGCTCAGTTGAGGGCGCAGGCGCGCCTAGGCTACGACTTTACACTTCTTTCATGTCCAGGGATGGCGCGGGCGCTCAGTTGGATGGGGCGGGCGCGCCTTAGCTTCGCATGTGTTATTCTGCAGCGCGCAACAATTTTCAAAATATCATATCTCACAATCTAACCATCGGATTGAGCTGAAATTTGGACTGCTGCTTCAAAACATCTTGAACTTTATTCTGAATGATGGAGATCGGATTTGGACTTCTCTAAAATTAAATATGAATTTATGATCCTTGCTGCTTTGTAATTCTTCTCTTCTCCTATATCAAATCACATACAATGATTAGGAACTATAAAATGAATATAATCAATCAAAATGCACCTAATCATCATAATTTAATCCAAGTAAACATAGGAAAATATCATCGTATCAAACTCCCCCATACTTAAACTTTTGCTCGCCCTCGAGCAACACAAAAACAAAAGTAAGGATGAATAATGAAATCACAGCCTCAACAAAGTTTCCACATACAAAACGAAATTATGAATACTCTCGATTTTTCATAATACACCATCAGTCAATCGTGAACGTGCGTGTGTGTCATGTTATTCCAGCTACATGCAACTTCAAAAGACATAGTTTTAAGACTGTTCTCCGACCTATAACAAATCAGTGTAAGTATCCCCATCAAGAGCCCTTTCCTTCCAACAATCTTCAAACAAAAACACAACTCTCTTGAGATATAATTACGCACCTCCGGATTTTGCTCCCGGTATTGCTTTAACCCCAATAATTACCCGCAAACTTAGCTATAACTGGCTAGGATATGAAATTTTTTCTTTTCTAATCCCCTCGTCTATAGCCCGGATGGATCATCAGGGTTCAACAAAACACTATCATTGATAAAAGCATTTATGAGACATTTAATGCAGCCTCAAGTTTACGTTAAAGAGACGTTGTTGATGCATCCTTTTATAAGAGGAGATTGAAGAAGGCGAGAGAAGCATACAGGAAAAAAGCCAAGGGGGAACGTGTGGACATCAATAGAGAACATCAGCTTGTTAGAAGCATTGTCCACATGTATAGGGCGCCTAAACAGATTCATTACAGCTAGTTGAGAGCTTGCCCTTGGTGTGAAGAACACAACAGATTTCATAAGCTTTCACAGTAGAGTTATTCACAACCAAACTCACTCACACATATTTGAGAGATGATCTTCATAGACTAGTTGAGTGAGAGTCTTTACACAAAGACGTTAAAGATTGTGATTGTAGTTTTTACACAAAGACGTTAAAGATTGTGTTTGTAGTCTTGACATAAAGACGTTAAACATTATGTAGATTGTGAGATTGCGGCCTACAATCGAGTTGAGTCTAGGAGTTCCGACTTAGGCAGTGGGTAAGTCCTAAGGTTGGAGTGGGGTGATTACAAGACGTTGTAATGCTCAAAGTCTTCTAGTTGATCCTTCCCGTGGGGAAGAAGGGGTGACGTAGGAGATTGAGCTCCGAACATCCATAAACAAATTCTTGTATCTTTACCTTATCACATTTACTTATCCTTGCAATATTTCAAACGATTTCCCAAATGCTTAACTAGTTTTTAGATGGATTATTTCGAGTGTTTTCCGCTTGGTTTTTGTAACCAAACTCGATATAATTTATCGGTGTTCGGTTCTTATTCGAACATTTCAAGAACGAGCTATTATAGCTCAAAATATTTTTAAAGTGTGTATTCACCCCCCCCCTCCCCTCTCTACAGACACAACCGATCCCAACAACAAAACAATCGATCGATAATCCCAAAACTCAAACCGGCGGCATAACGGCTATAAATCGATCAACTGAAAATGCCGACAGCAGTACAATAACTCATTCAACTCAGTACAACTTCCATAGCATCAACACAAATCAAATCCATCAAATCTCAACTATATTTTCAAAAATCATACGAAAAATTATAATAAATTCGAACGACGTTCTATTTTCGATCCGACAGAGAATAAACGTTACTAAGTATCTCAAGAACGTCTCCGAATATCGTTCGATTCTATCTACTTCCAAAAAATCAAACTTCATAGAAATAAGAAAAACTTACTTCAGAACGGAGCTCTCTCAGTCGTGATCATTAATATAACTTCAGAAATAATTTCAATCGGACGGATCGAGCCAAAACCCGACTTTCAGAAGCTTGGAAGCTTTTATATTGGCCTTCAATGGAATCACACGACAAGGAGGAAGAAGATGATGTAAAAAAATAAGCTAAGTCATGCTTATATATATGTTAAAGTACAAATTTGCATTTTAGTCCTTGGAAATCCGAAAATTGCAAAATGGTCCTTGATATAAATCAAAACGGCCCTCGAATAATAAAATCTCCGATTATCTCAAATAAACTCATTTAAGACGAATTCGGGGCGTCACACAATTTGAGGAATAAAATTGAATTTGATGATATAGGCCTTGAGATTTATGATATGAGTTTCAGAAAATAAGAGTGCTTTTATTCGGTACTGCGTAGATCAGGATTAATGCGGAAGAGTGTCAGAATAATTCTAGTATATGTACTAGATCAGCAGAGAACTAACCTAGAATTGACAGATATGTCAGTGGTTAGAATGTACAGAAGTGTTCAGATAATATATATTTATATTCCGACCTTTCTGCGATGTGAACGAAGTTGTATATTGAGTTGGTTGTATGGTACGAAGTTATTATGAAAACTCGTAATATGATTATTTGTATTTCATTTAAAATATTATTTTAATAATAATTGATTTTTTAAATTAAATAATTTATTATTTAAATACTTTATAATTATAATTGATATTTTGAATATATTTACATATTTTTTTTTAGTTTTCAAATGGTAATATATATTTTTTGTCTGTTTATATGTATTTTTGAGTTTTTAAAATTCAAAATATATTATTTATTATATTATACTAGCAACCGTGGCACACGAGTTGTGTGTGTAAGAAAAAATGTGACAAACACGTGCAGGTGTAACTTAATACATGTGCCTTAAATAAATTTATTTTAATTCAGTTAAATAAGATAACTAAAATATATAAAACACATACACATACATATCATGTACCTTTTACAAAGGGTTGAACAAAAAAAAATAAAAATACAATCCTAATATATACATGTTCTACAAATAAGCAATTCTCTTAGTTACACTTGAAAGAGATTCCTGCATTTCAATTTATGAACTTAAACCTCCCTCAATTTCTGAACTTAAACTTCCCTCAACTCCATTTTGGATTTTTGATGTGTGGACTTGTAGTAATTGTAGGAACCAAAGAATCGTTGCTGCATAGAATCCAATGTCATGGTGTTGTAATTTCTAAAAAAATAATAGATGAAAACCATTAACATACTCATGCGCCAACAATAAAATTTCAAGAAAAAATGTTAATGAAAAATAATTCTCACTAATTAAAAAAAAAATCTTGAGAACATAAAATTTTAGGCTACTAAGAAGAAGACAACATTACATCAAGTAGTCATGAGCAATATTTGAAAACTTAGAATGAAGACACCTACAAAAAGGAAACACACAAAATTTTAAAATGTGTAAATGAAGTAAAAACGTGGAAAACGACAAAATAATAATAATTTCATTCTGAACTAAATAAAATTTATAGTATTTATCAATTATTAAATCATATGATTTATAAGCTAGCTTCAATATGCATAATCAAGCATGAAATTTAAAGATATACATAGTTAGACAGATATATATTCATCGCTTTGATCGCAAATAATTTTTGTTACTATGCCTCGTAAAATTTCCAAAATTAAAAATTATTTAGAATATTGATTGATGCTAAAATAGGAACAAAATTCATCACAAAGGCCACATCATATCACATGACCCCATAATAAATAACTCAAGAAAGGTCATACTTGATCATACTATACATATATACCATTTAGAAAGCTAGCCCAATTCTTAAAAATGATATTACCAGCAGAAAAATCTTTGATGAAATCTAAAGTAAATGGTCTTTTCGACAAAATACTATGTACTTGGATTAGATATTGGGAGATTTATGAATGTACAGAAAATAAAAGAGTCCATGAAGACTTCTCAATGATCCAAGATCTGAAATAGTTATCGTGTTATGAACGTGCTTGTAAGTTGGAGTCCCATTTTATTTATTCAAGCATGTTTTATGTCCACGATAAATTTTTAAGAGATCAAAAGCATATCCAAACATTGATTATATCTTAGGTTATCTAAGATCCATATGTACGTGGGTGGTTAAAACACAATGATAAATAAAAGAGTAAGTTGAGGCAAAGGATCTTGGAAATCAACACAAAAACACATAACAAACTTGATATTAATAGAATTTTTACCTTGAAAACGAATATAAATTCTGACCTCGATAGTTTCCGATGATGAAGCAGCGATACAAAAACTCAAAAAACTATTAATACAACACAACAATACAATTGGCATATGGGAAATCATGAATGCAATACAAAGAATCGGAAAATGAGCACATACCAAACTTGAAAATGAATCAAAGTTTTTACCTTGAAACTTAATAGAAAATCTCTCCAAGACAGGCTGACCAAAATTAAGCAACGGTACGAAAACTTAATCTCCAATTATAGTCCATTTTAGAACAGAAAGCAATTATTTTAAAAAAACAAAGATAATAATTGGCACCTTCAAAATCAACACAAAGAATCGAAAAATGAGAAAATAACAAACTTGTGAAGGAGTAAAATTTTAATTACCTTGTAAACAAATGAAAATTCTCACTGTGACGGATTCTTGAAGTGATTTTGAAACTGTTAAAAGGAAGGGTTCATCACTCGGTGGTTGAGAAATGGGTGGAAGGAATAACAAATGAACTAGAATTATAAAATTTAAGAATTAAAGGAGCAACCTACTTCAAAGGAATAATTATTTGGGAATTTGGGAAAAAGATCCTATGCTGTGGAGAGAGAAACAACACATGGTGCTGTGCATTAAAATATACATGAATTCAATATTCCGTGTGTATAATTAATTAAATAATTAATTATTTAATCCTGTGATATGAATTAAAGAAAGCTATTTCAATGCACATCATCATGTGTTGTTTCTCTCTCCACAGCAGAGGATCCGGATCCAATATTTTGAGGTACCTGGAGAAGAACGGTTCTTTAATAAACATGGCGAAGAACTTGTTTTAGCGGGGTGAATCTGATGCAGTCGTTGAAGAAGAACCGTTTTTCAAGATAAACATGGGTAGAAAATCTGATGCACATATTGGGTAGTGGGGGAGTATTTTTCCGTCTTTAGCCAGCAATCATGAGAAGTCATGTGTATTTTTTAGGTCAAAAAGGTAATATCACTTTGGTGTAATCAAGTCAGACCAAATAAGTTTTTAAAGGGTACGGATTTTTTTATAAAATAGTAAAGATTATATAAACGGTTTTCTAGTTCGACCGTACTCTTAAAATGGTCCGTCCGATTGGATCGTTTTTTTAGGTAGACCGGTTCGATCACCGGTGCAGTTATGAAAACGTTGTGCTGGAGCAGGCTGCAGATCAATAAGCTGAGAATGGATGTCGATGTTGCGGTCAATCACTACAAAAAAACTCCTCATAAAAACATTTTTTACCAGTTGTCGTAGGAGGTTTAAAACTGTTTTAAAAGGCCCCACTCAAAGATAACAGTTAAAAAACTGTTGTCTTTGAGAAAAAAAATAACATTTTTTAACGGTTAAAAATTGTTGTCTTTGAGAGTTAAAAACTGTTGTCTTTTCTCTCAAAAACAACAATTTTTAACCGTCGTTTTTTAGCGTAACTTTTAACAGGAGGATCTTCTACAACAATTTTAAACACCTACGACAACAAGTAAAAAAATTGTCTTTTTTCAAATAAAAAATAAAAAAAAATGTAAAATTTAATATACAATTTTTCAATTTATAAGTAATTTAAAATACAAAATTAAAAAATAAAATTTAATATACAATTTTTGAACATTCGAAAATAATATTTACAACATTTTGAATACGTATTCGGAAACGAATAAAGAGTTCATTTAATAACAAAGACGTATTCTAATGGTTGTTGGAATGGATCTACCCAACATTCATCTTCTCCAATTACTTTCTTTCACCTTTTCTTGAACTTATTTAATTCAATCATGCAAATAATCTTTTTCAACCTGCAAATATCAAATTCCAAGTAGTTACTCAATTTCATCACTTTTCTAACATGGGATTTTACGAAACATGCTAATTACAAAGTCTAGTATTGAAAACCAAACGAGACTTAAGAAACAAATCCAATCCTAACCAAATATGAAACAAAATAAATCCAACATATGTAGGAGACTAGAATATAAAGATAAGACGGAACATCGATCTCCCATTTCATCGAATTACCAGGTCATAAACTAAGGTAAATAATAGAACTATTTGATGTGGTCATCACCATGATGATCAATCATTAAGCAAGAGCATAAAAATAACCCAAAATATAAAGAGAAAGAACCAACTTATGAGAATTTATGATGACGTACCATATGTATTGACCTGCGGGTAACAAGGCAGGCATAGTAAAAACACAATTACCCTTTGAATCATCCAGCATATCAGCCAACATTTTGTCCTCATCATTCTCCATTCAACCTTCATTACGAAAACATATCCACAAGATTAAACATGTCATAAACCAAAAACCATTTCTGCAAATGGATCTAACTAATTCTTCAAGAACTTCTAGTATTTTAATTAATTATAATTATAATAATACAAAATATATCAAGCATATACAAACAAGGATAAAAGTTGAGGCCCAAAAAATCAGCTAAAAAATTAAAAGCATAGCCAGGAAAACATATAGGTAGGCTGTGTTCATAAAAAAGCAACATATATGCACCTAATTACAACAATTACAGCTAAAAAACATATATTATTAATTTTTTTTTATAAGAAACAATATTATATTAATTACGTTAAAATTATATAGTACGATATGCGGACAAGTGATCCGCCATCGACAATATGCTAAAAAACATATATTATTACTTAAGGTTTAAACTGATCTCCACCATTAATTAAAGATGAACTCGAGATAAGAGGAAGCCAAGTATCACGAGGCCCCAAAGAATCTTAATAGTTATAGCTTTCCACTACCTTGATATCATCAAAGTTTATACGATAAAATCAAAATAAATCAGCCTTCTAGATGTATTAACTGGTAAAAAATAAAAAAAAATTCTACAAAGGAAAAAGGTATCGCACATGTATGGAAAAAGAATGGAAATAACTACCAAATAGATCCTCCCATGTTAAACGTTCTGTTAGGCCACATAGCGAAAGAGACTCGGTATTTATAGCAATAAATCTTTCTGGTGTTAACAGTTTTCCCCGGTCATGCAATTAAAGAGACAGACAACTAATGTTAGATTTGCTAAGCAATCTGGGAAATCTAGTATGGAAACTAGTGCAAAAATTAAACCATGCAAAATCAGGAAATGAAGATATCAGGAAACATGTCGCAGGCTCATGAAAATCTCATAGGCTAGAGCACAGAAAGATTCTTGAGAATGGAATCATGTGCATGTATTCTGTTTATCTTTAATCTTTGCTTCCTACTGAAACAGACTAATTGTAAAGTTCATTAAGCTTTTTTGATTTACCAAATTAGATACCCACCTCAAAAGAAAAGCATCAAAAAATAACAAGAATCTGTAAACTTATGAAATTTTTAGCAACTATCAGATTCCTTTGTCCAAGCAATTCCTGTAAAGGTTTTTCAATTAATTAATAAGCCTAAAGATGTCAATAATCCATTTATGCAAGGACAAACCTCGTTAATGCCACACGTAAATTAAGAGTTCACTAACACACCCTTATTAAACCAAGAATCAAGAATCGCTTAAAGAATCTCGGTTATACCACATATACTTGTGACTCCGGGTGGTATGAGACCAATGAGGCGAACCACCTGTGAGGTCCACCACAAGGGATAGGGATTTCAGTTCTCCATTCTTCTTCTAAGGCTTTGCCATCTTTTACAGCAATGCTCCAATGTTCTACAACAAGTGTATGTCGGTTCTCTTTACTGCCCCCCATCACATGGAGTTGGCCCCTCCAAAGCTGTGTTGCAAGAGAGGAGCACACCTGAAAGCACCAAGTAAACAAATTTCAGAGACGTGTACTGTTATCTTGAATGCAATAATTATACTATATTTCCTCAAATTTCAAAGAAACTTATGCACTCATGAATAAAACTGGTAATTATGAAATGTTTGTAGACAGGAAAGGGAGGTACATCATGTCATTAAGTTCTTAAGGCAATCCAGGACCATACATATGACCGGGTTTGTAAAAAAGTGGGCAAAATTACATAGTTGTCCAGTATTTTTGAAAAATAAAAGAATTGCGTGCAGAATGCAGATAACAGGCAAAAGCAAAAATCATTCTGCCAAATCTGGCAAGAAGTCCAGCATGGCCCCAGAGAATAAAAATCAGAATACTTCCATGAAACCACAAAAGGTTAACATCACTTACAAACCACACAACAATTCCAGTAACTACATAAATGTACCTTCCATCTGTTACCATGCCTAAATGTGAATGTGCCATTTATTTTGGCATATCAAACCTTCCTCCCCAAGTGTTATCAGTGAATTATAAATGTCGACATGAGAATGCCCCTGAAAGTAAAAGAAAGAAAATCTTCAAATACCATAGTTTTATGTTTTCACTGAAGCATTCAGAAAACCATGAGAAAGGAACTGCAGGAATCATAAGAAGTGGTATGAAACCATAATAAAAGTTACCTTTCAATCCTTGATATTATCCCATGTTAACTCGTGCGTGTGTGTGTGTGTCATGTTATTCCAGCTACATCAACTTCAAAAGACATAGTTTTAAGACTGTTCGCCGACCTATAACAAATCAGTGTAAGTATCCCCATCAAGAGCCCTTTCCTCCCAACAATCTTCAAACAAAAACACAACTCTCTTGAGATATAATTACGCACCTCCGGATTTTGCACTCGGTATTGCTTTAACCCCAATAATTACCCGCAAACTTAGCTATAACTGGCTAGGATATGAAAATTTTTTCTTTTCTAATCCCCTCGTCTATAGCCCGGATGGAGCATCAACCCCATTTAATCTGCATACTTAGCCTTGAATTTAGTCTTTTAGGATTTCAATCCTTTCTAGGCCCGGATGGAGTTGTAAATTTTTATTTTTTTTCTAGGTGCGCCCAAGATCGTTTATGCCAAGTCAAAAAGATCATCAGGGTTCAACAAAACACTATCAGGCTCCACAAACACCTATTGTCGTGCAATGGTCCAACATACACAAACATCATCAAATACATCGCTACAGTTCACTAGTCAAACATGTGTGCTTAAAATATTCACTACTCAACCTACGGTTTCTCATATCCAATCAAGAGCAAAATTTTCATCAAAAATAATTTTACAAAACTTCATCATCATAGGCTAGTGAATTTCAACAGTCATATTCATTGCTAACTATAAGATCTAATTTTTTTTTTCAAAAATACGGCTAAATACTCTAACTGACTGGCTAAGTCCTCTCCTGAAAGAGTGGGTGCCCGGTGAGCCAACTTGTGGCTAAGGGCTTTTATGACTCTATGTATAAACAATCTTTTGTTTAATATAATTTACACTTTTATAATGGCATTTACTTTATCTTTTATCATATTATTATGTTGTGACATACTATAAGATGTTTAGATGAAGACCTTGAATATACTATAGTGTATGTAAGATGTGGTAGCACATGGGGATGGCTATCATGAAACACATCTCAAAGTCACTGTATATTCTAAATAGTTCCTAGTCAATTGAGCCGTCCGTTAATAAGGATAAGGATTGCTCGAGATTGAGACTAGCATTTGCGATGCCGAGTACCACGTTTCATTGGTATGGAACATAAAGATGTTCAAAGCATGCAAATGGATATTCATACGATGAATGATCGAACTACCCTATCCGGACATTCCAAGTGGTTATCACTTATCGAGTGGATAAAGTCCGCGGTTTTGGTTGTACACCATTAGCCCATACTACTTGAAACATCATTGAGACTCTATATGCTAGTACTGTACTTTGACTCGTTTACCGACTCTATTGGGGTCATCAGGTGTCGGGATTGGGTACAGTTACTGTTGGAAAACGCGGCTCTCAGATCAATCACGATTGATACCCGGTGCAGCGGAAGTTTAAAAAATTTTATTATGGAACAATTCCATAGTGTGGGTATCAACCGTTTAACGATTAAATTATAAGTGTGTGTAAAATTAAATAACAATTATTAAATTTTACCTTCAATCTCGAAGCGAGATTATTGGACTCCAACAGATTTCTCTGCGCTTCTTGTATCTCCCTGGAACTGATGAACAAGCTTTCCTTCAATCAGGTCCACGAATAGAGGTTTAATCCCTCTGATAGATTGCACTAGAAAAACTATCAGAAGTTTTCTACGAAGAGAATAAACGAATTTGATTCGCTATTCCAGACTGCAATTCAAAATCACAGACCGGAATTTCTCAGGTAGAGTGAGGGAGGGCGTACGGCCACTTTGAGAGAGAGGAGGCTAGGGTTTTCGAAAAACCTGTCTCAAATTATGACCTGTTGTGTTGTGATTTCTGTACTGCAATAACTTATTTATAATGCAGGCCACTAACACCTTAGGGCCCATTAGTCATAAGTTGAGGCCCGACAAGCAAAGCCCGCATGTTCAGAAATTAATATAAAATTCATCGTGACTCCGATTGATAAACCGATTTTACCAATGTGCACAGAAACCATTTCTGCACATTTTAAAGTCAAGATAAATTTTCCTGAATCCGAATTCAGTGGTTTCCAAAAATGTACATCCCTATGTCATTTTAGGAAATCCTACTCCCTTACTCTTATTTAAGAAGTCCAACTTCTTTATTCATTAAATTTAACTCTTTAAATTTAACTATCTCAACGGGGATTAAAACTCCATTACACTGTGTGACCCTCAATGGTTCAGGGATACAGCTAGTCGTGGGCTCACAACTCCTTGTGACTCGGAACAACGATTTCCAACTTGCCCAACGAATCATGGTAAAGCGCCTAGCAACATCGCCCCATGATTCCCTAGGTATCACTGATAGTGCCTACAAGAACCAGTAGATTTTGGTTAGCGTACAGTACGGTCCCTTCATCCATATATCCCGATCGAATCAACAACCATTGGTATATCGAGAGTCGCTCAAGATTCGATAACTATGCAATACATCTTGAAGATCAAATTAGTGACATCGCATGTGCTACTAAGAAACCATTTCTTAAATCACATCAAGTACTCTGGCCAGAGATTCGTCACACTAATATCTCCTCAGATCGCATAGGATATCCACACTCGCAAGTATATGGTGAATCCTTGACAACAATGCATCGACTCCTATATGTGTTGTAACTGTACCCAATCCCGACACCTGATGACCCCCATAGAGTCGGTAAACGAGTCAAAGCACAGTACTAGCATATAGAGTCTCCATGATGTTTCAAGTAGTAAGGACTAATGGTGTACAACCAAAACCGCGGACTTTATCCACTCGATAAGTGATAACCACTTGGAAAGTCCGGATAGGGTAGTTCGATTATTCATCCTATGAATATCCATTTGCATGCTTCGAACATCTCCATGTTCCCTACCAATGAAACGTGGTACTCCGCATCGCAAATGCTAGTCTCAAACTCGAGCGATCCTTATCCTTATTATCGGACGGCTCAATCGACTAGGAACAGTTTAGAATATACAGTGACTATAAGATGTATTTCATGATAGACATCCCCATGTTCTACCACATCTTACATACACTATAGTATATTCAAGGTCTTTATCAAAACAACAATAGTATATCATAATATAACAATATGAAGAAAGATAAAGTCATTGCCATTAATAAAAGTGTAAATTACATTAAACAAAAGATCGTTTGTACAAAGAGTCATCAAAGCCCATAGCCACAAGTTGGCTCACTGGGCACCCACTCTTTCAATCTCCCACTTGCCCTATAGCCAACTAGTCATACTACGTAGACCCATTGCTTCGCGATGTTTGTCAAACAATGGTCCTGGCAAGGGCTTAGTAAGCGGATCAGCGATATTGTCTGCAGAGGCCACTCGTTCGACAGTGATGTCTCCTCTTTCCACAATCTCCCGGATGATGTGGTATTTCCTCAGTACGTGTTTGGATCTTTGATGAGACCTTGGTTCCTTTGCTTGAGCAACGGCACCCGTGTTGTCACAGTACACCGGGACTGGACCAACAAATTCAGGAATGACGCCCAACTCTTGGACGAACTTCCTCATCCAAACTGCCTCTTTAGCAGCAGCTGATGCTGCAATGTATTCAGCCTCAGTGGTGGAATCCGCTGTGGTGTCCTGCTTGGAACTCTTCCAAGAGACAGCACCGCCATTGAGCATGAACACAAATCCAGAGGTTGACATCGAGTCATCCACGTCACTTTGGAAGCTAGAGTCGGTATAGCCTTCCAATTTCAGATCTCGTCCTCCATATACCATGAACATATTCTTAGTCCTTCGTAAGTACTTAAGAATGTCCTTCACGGCTTTCCAATGCATTTGACCAGGATTAGCCTGATATCTGCTCGTGACACTCAGAGCAAATGCTACATCCGGTCTGGTAGATATCATCCCATACATGATACTACCTATAGCTGACGCATATGGTACATGTGTCATATTCTCTATCTCTTCATCAGTCTTGGGACACATAGACTTAGATAGAGAAACTCCATGACACATGGGTAGATGTCCTCTCTTGGACCCATCCATTGAAAACCGTTTCAATATGGTGTCGATGTAGGTTGATTGAGTGAGTCCTATCATTCTCTTAGATCTATCTCTATAGATCTGTATCCCAAGAATGTAGGATGCCTCACCCAAATCCTTCATCGAGAATCTACCTGATAACCATATCTTTGTTGACTGCAACATCCCTACATCATTCCCAATGAGTAGGATGTCATCAACATAAAGCACTAAGAATGTCACGGCATCCTTAACTACTTTCTTGTACACACACGGTTCCTCCGGGTTCTTGATGAAACCAAAATCTTTTATTGTTTCATCAAATTTCTGGTTCCAACTTCTTGATGCTTGTTTTAGACCATAAATTGATCTCTGAAGCTTGCATACCTTATGCTCGCTTCCCATGGATGTGAACCCCTCTGGCTGCTTCATATAGATTTCTTCCTTAATGTCTCCATTAAGAAAAGCAGTCTTCACATCCATTTGCCATATCTCATAGTCATACCATGCAGCTATGGCAATAAGGATTCTTATGGACTTGAACATTGCAACTGGTGAAAAGGTTTCATCATAGTCAACTCCTTGTCTTTGAGTGTAACCTTTCGCCACCAATCGCGCCTTGTAGGTCAATACCTTACCATCAGGCCCAAGCTTTCTCTTGTAGATCCATTTACACCCTATTGGAACAATTCCATCGGGAGGATCTACTAAAGACCAAACTTGGTTTGTATGCATCGAATCTAATTCTGACTGCATAGCTTCAAGCCATAAATTTGAATCCGCATCAGAAATTGCTTCCTTGAAGTTTCTTGGATCACATCCAATGTCGGGTTCATCTTGATCCCCTTCAAGAAGAAGACCATATCGAACAGGAGGTCTAGAAGTCCTCTCGGATCTTCTAGGTTCAGGCGTGTCCAGTAATGGTTCCTGAGGCGTAGGATCATTATTTTGTATTTCGGGTTCTTCTCGAACTTCTTCGAGTTCCATCATCTCGTCTTTCTTATCCAATAAGAACTCCTTCTCCAAGAAGGTGGCATTCCTAGAAACAAACACCTTTGTTTCAGCAGGATAATAGAAATAATATCCGATTGAATTCTTCGGATACCCTACAAAATAACATAAGCTGGATCGACTATCCAACTTATCTCCCACTGTCTGCTTCACGTAAGCAGGACATCCCCAAATCCTTAAGTACGAATACTTAGGAGCTTTGCCATTCCATAACTCGTATGGTGTTTTGTCCACTGCTTTAGTGTGGACGTTGTTCAACAACAATACCGCCGTTTCAAGCGCATAGCCCCAAAACGAAGGTGGAAGCTCAGTGAAGCTCATCATGGATCGAACCATGTCCAACAAAGTTCGATTACGACGCTCCGATACACCATTCAGCTGTGGTGTCATAGGAGGAGTCCACTGAGAGAGAATCCCATTCTCTTTTAGATAGTCCAAAAACACGGTACTTAAGTATTCTCCACCTCGATCCGATCGAAGTGCTTTAATACTTTTACCTAGCTTGTTTTCTACTTCAGCCTTGAATTCTTTGAACTTTTCAAATGCTTCAGACTTATATTTCATTAAATATAAATACCCATACCTTGAATAATCGTCAGTAAAGGTAATGAAGTAGGTGTGGCCATATTGAGTCCCAACTCTAAATGGTCCACAAACATCTGTATGGATCAAATCCAACAGATTTTGACTACGCTCAGGCTTCCCCTTAAAAGGAGATTTAGTCATTTTCCCTTTTAGACAGGATTCACAAGTAGGTAGAGAGTTAATATCAGACATATCAAACATGCCCTCTCCCACTAGCTTGTTCATCCTCCTTGAGGAAATATGACCTAGCCTAGCATGCCAAAGGTTCGCCGGGTTTTGACTATCGATTTTCCTTTTGTTTGTTGTTGCCGGTTTATCAATATAATTTATTGGAACGTCTTTCAGTTTTAAGTTGTATAGATCGTTTTCAAGTTGTCCATTTCCAATCAAACATTTATTCTTGTAAATATTGCAAATCCCATTCACAAAATTGCAAGAATAACCATCTCTATCTAGCATAGAAACAGAAATAATGTTTTTAATTAAATCCGGAACAAATAAAACATCTCTTAAAATTAACTTAAAACCGTTCTGCAAAATTAAACAAACATCTCCAATGGCTGTAGCTTCAACTCTGGAACCATTCCCGAGCCTCAGCTGGGTCTCACCCATTCTAAGCCTGCGACTTCTTGTCATCACTTGCAAATAATTGCAAATGTGAGATCCACATCCGGTATCCAATACCCAAGAAGTAGTATTAAGTGAAATGTTTATTTCAATATAGAACATACCCTTTGCAGTTCCCAACTGCTCTAGATATTCCTTGCAGTTGCGCTTCCAATGACCGGGCTTCTTGCAGTAATGGCAAACATCCTTGGATTTTCCATTGTTTGAAGCCTTTGTCTTGTGCTTCTTCTCGGGCTCGACTTTCTTGGGTGGGGCAGAACGTTTCTTGCCCTTCATACTTGGCCCCTTCTTAGCAGAAGATGAGGAGCCCACCAAGAAAGCTGGCTTATCCTTCTTAAGTGTGGATTCATATGTCACAAGCATATTGACCATCTCTTCAAGGGTGGCCTCTATCTTGTTCATATTAAAATTTACCACAAATCCGTCAAACGAAGAAGGAAGAGACAGAAGCAGTAAATCCACGTTGAGTTCATGCTCCAACACCAAATCAAGGGTCGCTAACTTTTGTATGAGCCAAATCACTCGTACCCCATGATCACGGACCGAAGTCCCTTCACGCATGCGACACGTCATCAGCTCCTTAACAGTAGCGAACCTTTCAGCCCTCGATTGAGCCCCAAAAAGTTCCTTGAGTTGAGCGTGAATGTCAGCAGCATTCACGGTGTCCTCAAATCGCCTCTGGAGTTCATCAGACATCGAGGCTTGCATATAGCATTTGGTCTTGATGTCATGGTCCCACCATGCATCAAGTTTGGCCAATTCCTCCGGACTTACGTCAGCTGGTGCTTCCTTCGGAGGTGATTTCTCTAACACGTAGAGCATCTTCTCCGAAGTCAAGACAATCTTCAACTTCCGGAACCATTCCGTATAGTTTGCGCCAGTCAACTTGTTTTGTTCGAGGATCGAGAATAATGGATTACGCGAATTCATTGTATGAAATACTGAAAAGAAAAACAGACATATATCAATGATTGTTTAAGCAATTTACTAAGACATAAAATAGGCGAAATTTAATTTTATGAATCTCACTCCCACTATTTTAACGATTTCACTACCCTTTAGTGAAAACGGGAAACTTTTTCCTTAGTGAGAACATGGAGTCCAATTGACAAACTTATGGTCCCGAATAATATCAGCCAACCATAATTCTCAAAAGGTAGAGCCCAATTGCTTCCAAAGCAACCCCCATGTGTTTACCTCATGTCCAATAAGGGCCCAATAATATGACGCCGTTTAAAGTGACATGTCAAGATGACCCATCAATATTAAGTTGTGATGGACGGTCGCCATGTGGATCCCCCAATAATATGAGCCGATCCCATGGGAGTTCCATCCAACTTACAACATGTGTCGATCCAATGTACAGCTTTCCGACGGACGGGCCCCCCCAATAATATGAGCCGGACCGTATCCGCGGGTAGCATCACATACATTGACCGTTGATGGAAGGTAGGAACATTTAAACAAATTTAAATTTCCTTTATTTATCTTGATATCAATTTTAAATCATATTTAAAATGAGGGATTTTTAATTATGAAAATTTGTCTCATCATTTTTCAATTTATTGTATGCTTGCCGGATTCATACAATTATGTCTAAAACATGCATACAATCATAATATCATATATTATATATAGGATGATCGATTCCATTTCTAATTGACTCGTGGTTGCCAATCACGAGTCTTAGTCCAATCCTAGGTAATATGCAGTATGCAATGCAATCCTATTACATTAGCTTCCAATTTACATTTCTTCGTCTTTATTGTCTGCTGGGCCCACCATCTTCAAATCTTGATCTCCCACTAAATCTAATGTATTTACAATAAATAGCAATGACAAGTAGGGGATACATTTTAGGGGTGGGAACGGGCCATAATCCAAGCCCACTTTTATTACATATGACATTCATATTGAGCCATAAACCAGGCCCATTAATAAAACCAACAACAATAAAACAAATGTAAATTCCTAACATACACCTACAAAATTGGTCATGGCAATCGATCATCCTTATCCAATAACATTTAATTCAAAATTAATTTATTGGATATCATGCATATGACAATTTAAATTTAAACAGGATAAAATCATATTTTATATATAAAATCATATTTTACATATAAAATCATATTTTACCTTTTATTAAATAAAATCATATTTTATCTATAGAATCTAATTTTATAGATAAAATCATATTTTACTTAATATATCCATAAGATCAAATCTTATCATCAATTGTACCAAAAATAATTGATTTCAAAATTCAATTTAAGGATAAAATATTAAAATTTTCCAAAAATTCAAATTTATCCAAAAATCAATTTTAAAATTTTCGGACTCGAACAATTCGATCCGATGCCTCGTGAACCAATCAAAAACAATTTTTTTGACCGGACCAAAAATAAAATTTTAACACATTAAAATTAATTTAAATAAAAAATAATTTTTCCCGCGGGCCGCCCGGGACACTCCCGGGCCGGCCCGCACCCGTGGGCGCGGGCCGGGGCAGCCCGGCTGCCCCTTTAGGGCAGCGACAATCGCTGCCCTGGCGGCGCTGTGCGCCGGCAGCGACCGTCGCTGCCCCACCGGGCAGCGATCCAATCGCTGCCCGGGTTTTGCCCGGAAAAAAAAATTTTTTTTTATTTAAAATATTTATTTTGTTTTAAAAAACCAAGACTCAAAAATTTTTGTACAATCGATTAATTTAATCGTTTGATCTGAGCAACCTGGCTTTGATACCACTGTTGGAAAACGCGGCTCTCAGATCAATCACGATTGATACCCGGTGCAGCGGAAGTTTAAAAAATTTTATTATGGAACAATTCCATAGTGTGGGTATCAACCGTTTAACGATTAAATTATAAGTGTGTGTAAAATTAAATAACAATTATTAAATTTTACCTTCAATCTCGAAGCGAGATTATTGGACTCCAACAGATTTCTCTGCGCTTCTTGTATCTCCCTGGAACTGATGAACAAGCTTTCCTTCAATCAGGTCCACGAATAGAGGTTTAATCCCTCTGATAGATTGCACTAGAAAATCTATCAGAAGTTTTCTACGAAGAGAATAAACGAATTTGATTCGCTATTCCAGACTGCAATTCAAAATCACAGACCGGAATTTTTCAGGTAGAGTGAGGGAGGGTGTACGGCCACTTTGAGAGAGAGGAGGCTAGGGTTTTCGAAAAACCTGTCTCAAATTATGACCTGTTGTGTTGTGATTTCTGTACTGCAATAACTTATTTATAATGCAGGCCACTAACACCTTAGGGCCCATTAGTCATAAGTTGAGGCCCGACAAGCAAAGCCTGCATGTTCAGAAATTAATATAAAATTCATCGTGACTCCGATTGATAAACCGATTTTACCAATGTGCACAGAAACCATTTCTGCACATTTTAAAGTCAAGATAAATTTTCCTGAATCCGAATTCAGTGGTTTCCAAAAATGTACATCCCTATGTCATTTTAGGAAATCCTACTCCCTTACTCTTATTTAAGAAGTCCAACTTCTTTATTCATTAAATTTAACTCTTTAAATTTAACTATCTCAACGGGGATTAAAACTCCATTACACTGTGTGACCCTCAATGGTTCAGGGATACAGCTAGTCGTGGGCTCACAACTCCTTGTGACTCGGAACAACGATTTCCGACTTGCCCAACGAATCATGGTAAAGCGCCTAGCAACATCGCCCCATGATTCCCTAGGTATCACTGATAGTGCCTACAAGAACCAGTAGATTTTGGTTAGCGTACAGTACGGTCCCTTCATCCATATATCCCGATCGAATCAACAACCATTGGTATATCGAGAGTCGCTCAAGATTCGATAACTATGCAATACATCTTGAAGATCAAATTAGTGACATCGCATGTGCTACTAAGAAACCATTTCTTAAATCACATCAAGTACTCTGGCCAGAGATTCGTCACACTAATATCTCCTCAGATCGCATAGGATATCCACACTCGCAAGTATGTGGTGAATCCTTGACAACAATGCATCGACTCCTATATGTGTTGTAACTGTACCCAATCCCGACACCTGATGACCCATATAGAGTCAGTAAACGAGTCAAAGCACAGTACTAGCATATAGAGTCTCCATGATGTTTCAAGTAGTAAGGACTAATGGTGTACAACCAAAACCGCGGACTTTATCCACTCGATAAGTGATAACCACTTGGAAAGTCCGGATAGGGTAGTTCGATTATTCATCCTATGAATATCCATTTGCATGCTTCGAACATCTCCATGTTCCCTACCAATGAAACGTGGTACTCCGCATCGCAAATGCTAGTCTCAAACTCGAGCGATCCTTATCCTTATTATCGGACGGCTCAATCGACTAGGAACAGTTTAGAATATACAGTGACTATAAGATGTATTTCATGATAGACATCCCCATGTTCTACCACATCTTACATACACTATAGTATATTCAAGGTCTTTATCAAAACAACAATAGTATATCATAATATAACAATATGAAGAAAGATAAAGTCATTGCCATTAATAAAAGTGTAAATTACATTAAACAAAAGATCGTTTGTACAAAGAGTCATCAAAGCCCATAGCCACAAGTTGGCTCACTGGGCACCCACTCTTTCAGTTACGACACATATAGGAGTCGATGCTTTGTTGTCAAGGATTCACCACATACTTGCGAGTGTGGAAATCCTATGCAATCTAAGGAGATATTAGTGTGACGAATCTCTGGCCAGATTACATGATGTGTTTTAAGAAATGGTTTCTTAGTAGCACATGCGATGTCACTATTTTATCTTCAAGATGCATTGCATAGTTATCGAATCTCGAACGACTCTCGATTTACCAATGGTTGTTGATTCGATCGGGATATATGGATGAAGGGACCGTACTATACGCTAACCAAAATCTATTGGTTCTTGCAGGCACTATCAGTGATACCTAGGGAATCATGGGGCGATGTTGCTAGGCGCTCTTACCATGATTCGATGGGCAAGTCAAAAATTGTTGTTCCGAGTCACAAGGATTTGTGAGCCCACAGCTAGCTGTATCCCTGAACCATTGAGGGTCACACAAGTAATGGATTTTTAATCCCCATTGAGATAATTAAATTTAAAGAGTTAAATTTAGTGAATAAAGAAGTGGGACTTCTTATTTAAGAGTAGAGGGAGTAAGATTTCCTAAAATGACATAGTGATGGACATTTTTGGAAACCACTGAATTCGGATTCAGAAAACTTATCTTGACTTTAAAAGATGGAGAAATGGTTTCTGTGCACATTGGTGAAATTGGTTTATCAATCTGAGTCACGATGAATTTTATATTAATTTCTGAACATGCGGGCTTTGCTTGTCAGGCTTGAACTTATTACTAATGGGCCCTAAGCTGTTAGCAGCCCACATTATAAATAAGTTATTGCAGTACAAAAATTACACACAACTTACACTCAAATTTTCGAAAACCCTAGCCTCCAGTCTAGGAATTTCGGCCGCCCCCCCTCTCTCTGTCTTAGAGAATTTTCAGTCTGCGAATTTCGAATTTGCAGTCTGAATTAGCAGATCATATCTGTTCTATCTCTTCGTAGAAACTTCTAATAGACTTTCTAGTGCAGTCTATCAGAGGGATTAAACTTCTGTTCGTGGACCTGATTGAAGAATTGTTCGTTCATCAGTTCCTGGGATATACAACAAGAGCAGTTTAATCTGTTGGTGTCCATAATCTCGTTTCGAGATTTTAAGGTAAAATTTATATTGTTTAAATTTTATATTATAAATTTTAATCGTAGGAATTTGATACCCATATGGAATCGTTCCATATAAAATTTTAAAACTTCCGCTGCACCGGGTATCACTTTCTTTTTCAATCCGGAGAACGACCGTGTTCCAACAGTGGTATCAGAGCCAGGCTGTTCTTGGATTTTACGATTAAAATTTTATCGATTGTACAAAGCCTCGATTTTTCAGAAAAATAAAACGGAAAAGAAAAAAAAAATATTTTCGGGCTGCCCGCTGCCCGAAGGCAGCGAGCAGCGCCGCGTGCAGCTTGGCTGCGCGCAGATAGGCTGCACGCAGCAGCCCTGCGCGAGCTAGGGCAAGCGTTGCCCTAGCCCGCGCAGCTGGGCTGCATGGAGCGGCCCAGCGGCTGGGCTGGACGAGTCCAGCCCAGCGACGGGCGGGCAGCCCGGGATTGTCCCGGGCTGCCCAGAAATTTTTTTTATTAAAAATTAAATTTTTTCGTGAATTATGAATTCTAGCCTAAAATGGTTTTGGGCCCAGTTTTAGGCCCGATTGAAAATTGTTTCAGTTGGTCCACGAGGCAATGAGTCAAAATTGTTTGAGCCTAAAATTTTTAAGAAAATTAATTTTTAGATAAATTTTGAATTTTGGAAATTTATAAATTTAATCCCATAAATTAAATCTTTAATTATTAATTTTGGTACAATTGATAATAAAATATGATTTTATGTATAAAATTGGATTTTATATGTAAAATATGATTTTATGGATAAACTAGATAAAATATGATTTTATATATAAAATAAGATTTTATGTATGAAATATGATTTTATCTATTTATATTTATTGCCATTGCATGATATCCAATAAATTAATTTTTGAATTAAATATTATTGAATAAGGAGGATCGATTGCCATGACCAATATTATAGGTGTATGTTAGGTTGTTTACATTTGACTTTATTATTGATTGTTGGGTTTTATTAATGGGCCTGGTTTATGGCCCAAATTTGATTTTATCATTTGTAATAAAAGTGGGCCTGGTTTATGGCCCGTTTCCACCCCTACAATGTATCCCTTTATTTGTCATAGTAATTTATTGTAAATTCACTAGAAATAGTGGGAGTTTTTGAAGATGGAGGTGGGACCAGCAAGCAATGATAAAGACTGAAGAAATGTAAATTAGAAGCACAATGTAATAGGATTGCATTGCATACTTGCATATCACCTAGGATTGGACTTAGACTCGTGATTGGCAACCACGGGTCGATTAGTAATGGAATCGATCATCCTAAAATATAATATATGATATTATCGTTGTATGCATTTTTAGACTAAATTGTATGAATCCCGCAAGCATACAAATTTTAAATGATGAGACAAATTTTTAAAATTAAAATCCCTCATTTTAAATATGATTTAAAATTGATATCAAGATAAATAAAGGAAATTTAAATATTGTTTAAATGTTCCTACCTTCCATCAACGATCAATGTATGAGATGCTACCCGCGGATACGGTCCGGCTCATATTATTGGGGGGGCCCGTTTGTCGGAAAGCTGTACATTGGATCGACACATGTTGTAAGTTGGATGGAACTCCCATGGGATTGGCTCATATTATTGGGGATCCACATGGCGACCGTCCATCATAACTTAATATTGATGGGTCATCTTGACATGTCACAATAAATGGTGTCATATTATTGGGCCCTTATTGAACATGAGATAAAAACATGGAGGTTGCTTTGGAAGCAATTGGGCTCTACCTTTTTGAAAATTATGGTTGGCTGATATTATTCGGGACTATAGTTTGTCAATTGGACTCCATGTTCCCACTAAAGAAAATGTTTTTCGTTTTTACTAGAGGGTAGTGAAATCGTTAAAATAGTGGGAGTGAGATTCATAAAATAAATTTCTCCTATTTTATGTCTTAGTAAATTAATTAAACAATCACTGATTATTGTCTGTTTCTTTTCAGTATTTCATTAAGATGAATTCGCGCAATCCACTATTCTCTATTCTCGAACAAAATAAACTGACTGGCGCAAACTATACGGAATGGTTCCGTAAGTTGAAGATTGTCTTGACCTCGGAGAAGATGTTCTACGTGTTAAAAAAATTTCCTTCGAAGGAAGCACCAGCTGATATAAGTCCGGAAGAGTTGGCCAAACTTGATAAATGGTGGGACCATGATATCAAGGCCAAATGCTATATGCAAGCTTCGATGTCTGATGAACTCCAGAGGTGATTTGAGGATACCGTGAATGCTGCTGACATTCACGTATAACTCAAGGAACTTTTTGGGGCTCAATCGAGAGCTGAAAGGTTCGCTACTGTAAAAGAGTTAATGACGTGTCGCATGCGTGAAGGGACTTCGGTCCGTGATCATGGGGTACGCGTGATTTGGCTCATTCAGAAGTTGGTAACGCTTGAATTGGTATTGGAGCATGAATTCAATGTGGACTTATTACTTCTCTCTCTTCCTTCATCGTTTGACGGTTTTGTGGTGAATTTCAATATGAACAAGATAGAGGCCTCCCTTGAAGAGATGATCAATATGCTTGTAACTTATGAAGCCACTTTAAAAAAGGATAAACCGGTTCTCTTGGTGGGCTCCTCTTCTTCTGCTAAGAAGGGGCCAAGTACAAAGGGTAAGAAACGTTCTGCCCCATCTAAGAAAACCGGACCCGAGAAGAAGAACAAGACAAAGGCTTCAAAAATGGAAAAGTCCAAGGATGTTTGCCATCACTGCAAGAAACCCGGTCATTGGAAACGTAACTGCAAGGAATATCTAGAGCAGTTGCGAACTGCGAAGGTTATGTTTTATATTGAAATAAATGTTTCACTTAATACTACTTCTTGGGTATTGGATACCGGATGTGGATCTCACATTTGCAATGATTTGTAGGTGATGACAAGAAGTCACAAGCTTAGAATGGGTGAGACCCAGCTGAGGCTCGGAAATGGTTCTAGAGTTGAAGCCAAAGCTGTGGGAGACGTTTATTTAATTTTGCAGAACGATTTTAAGTTACTTTTGAGAGATATTTTATTTGTTCCAGACTTGATTAAAAACATTATTTCTGTTTCTATGCTTGATAGAGATGGTTTTTCTTGCAATTTTGTGAATGGGATTTGCAATATTTACAAGAATGAATGTTTGATTGGAAATGGACAACTTGAAAACGATCTATATAACTTAAAATTAAAAGACGTTCCAATAAATTATGTTGATAAACCGGTAACAACGAACAAAAGGAAAATCGATAGTCAAAACCCGGCAAACCTTTGGCATGCTAGGCTAGGTCATATTTCCTCAAGGAGGATGAACAAGCTAGTGGGAGAGGGCATGTTTGATATGTCTGATATTAACTCTCTACCTACTTGTGAGTCCTGCCTGAAAGGAAAAATGACTAAATCTCCTTTCAAAGGAAAACCTGAGCGTAGTCAAAATCTATTGGATTTGATCCATACGGATGTTTGCGGACCATTTAGTATTGGTACAAAATTTGGTCACACCTACTTCATTACCTTTACTGATGATTATTCTAGGTATGGGTACTTATATTTGATGAAATATAAGTCTGAATCATTTGAAAAGTTCAAAGAATTCAAGGCTGAAGTAGAAAAAAAACTAGGTAAGAGGATTAAAGCACTTCGATCGGATCGAGGTGGAGAATACTTGAGTACCGAGTTTTTGAGCTATCTAAAAGAGAATGGGATTCTCTCTCAGTGGACTCCTCCTATGACACCTCAGCTTAATGGTGTTTCGGAGCGTCGCAATCGAACTTTGTTGGACATGATTCGATCCATGATGAGCTTCACTGAGCTCCCACCCTCGTTTTGGGGCTATGCTCTTGAAACGGCGGTATTGTTGTTGAACAACGTTCACACTAAAGCAGTGAAAAAAACACCATACGAGTTATGGAATGGCAAAGCTCCTAAGTTTTCGTACTTGAGGATTTGGGGATGTCCTGCTTACGTGAAGCAGACAGTGGGAGATAAGTTGGATAGTCGATCCACCTTATGTTATTTTGTAGGGTATCCGAAGAATTCAATCGGATATTATTTCTATCATCCTACTGAAACAAAAGTGTTTGTTTCAAGGAATGCCACCTTCTTGGAGAAGGAGTTCTTATTAGATAAGAAAGGCAAGATGATGGAACTCGAAGAAATTCGAGAAGAACCCAAGATACAAAATAATGATCCTACACCTCAAGAACCATTGATTGACACGCCTATTACTAGAAGATCCGAGAGGACTTCTAGGCCTCCTATTAGATATGGTTTTCTTCTTGAAGGGGATCAAAGTGAACCCGACATTGGATGTCATCCAAGAAACTTCAAGGAAGCAATTTCTGATGCAGATTCGAATTTATGGCTTGAAGCTATGTAGTCGGAAATAGATTAGATGCATACAAACCAAGTTTGGACTTTAGTAGATCCTCCCGATGGAATTGTTCCAATAGGGTGTAAATGGATCTATAAGAGAAAACTTGGGCCTGATGGAAAGGTACTGACCTACAAGGCACGATTGGTGGCAAAAGGTTATACTCAAAGACAAGGAGTTGACTATGATGAAACTTTTTCACCAGTAGCAATGTTCAAGTCCATAAGAATTCTTATTGCCATAGCAGCATGGTATGACTATGAGATATGGCAAATGGATGTGAAGACTGCATTTCTTAATGGAAACATTAAGGAAGAAATCTATATGATGCAGCCCGAGGGATTCACATCCATGGGAAGCGAGCATAAGGTATGCAAGCTTCAGAGATCGATCTATGGTCTCAAACAAGCATCAAGAAGTTGGAACCAGAAATTTGATGAAACAATAAAGGATTTTGGTTTCATCAAGAACCCGAAGAAACCGTGCGTGTACAAGAAAGTAGTTAAGGATGCTGTGACATTCTTAGTACTTTATGTTGATGACATCTTACTCATTGGGAATGATGTAGGGATGTTGCAGTCAACAAAGATATGGTTATCAGGTAGATTCTCGATGAAGGATTTGGGTGAGGCATCCTATATTCTAGGGATACAGATCTATAGAGATAGATCTAAGAGAATGATAGGACTTACTCAAGCTACCTACATCGACACTATATTGAAAAGGTTTTCAATGGATGAGTCCAAGAGAGGACATCTACCTATGTGTCATGGAGTCTCTCTATCCAAGTCTATGTGTCCCAAGACTGACGAAGAGATAGAGAAAATGACACACATACCATATGCGTCAGCCATAGGGAGTATCATGTATGGGATGATATCCACCAGACCAGATGTGGCATTTGCTCTGAGTGTCACGAGCAGATATCAAGCCAATCCCGGTCAAATGCATTGGAAAGCCGTGAAGGATATTCTTAAGTACTTGAGAAGAACTAAGAATGTATTCATGGGTTATGGAGGAAGAGAACTGAAATTGGAAGGCTATACCGACTCTAGCTTCCAAAGTGGCGTGGATGACTCGAAGTCAACCTCTGGATTTGTGTTCATGCTCAATGGCGGTGCTGTCTCTTGGAAGAGTTCCAAGCAGGACACCACAGCGGATTCCACCACTGAGGCAGAATACATTGCGGTATCAGCTGCTGCTAAAGAGGCCGTTTGGATGAGGAATTTCGTCCAAGAGTTGGGCGTTATTCCTGAAGCTGTTGGTCCAGTCCCGGTGTACTGTGACAACACGGGTGCCATTGCTCAGGCAAAGGAACCAAGGTCTCATCAAAGATCCAAACACGTACTGAGGAAACAACACATCATCCGGGAGATCGTGGAAAGAGGAGACATCACTGTCGAGAGAGTGGCCTCTGCAGACAATATCGCTGATCCACTTACTAAGCCCTTTTCAGGACCATTATTTGACAAACATCGCGAAGCAATGGGACTACGTAGTATGACTAGTTGGCTTTAGGGCAAGTGGGAGATTGAAAGAGTGGGTGCCCGGTGAGCCAACTTGTGTTTAAGGGCTTTTATGACTCTATGTATAAACAATCTTTTGTTTAATATAATTTACACTTTTATAATGGCATTTACTTTATCTTTTATCATATTATTATGTTGTGACATACTATAAGATGTTTAGATGAAGACCTTGAATATACTATAGTGTATGTAAGATGTGGTAGCACATGGGGATGGCTATCATGAAACACATCTCAAAGTCACTGTATATTCTAAACAGTTCCTAGTCAATTGAGCCGTCCGTTAATAAGGATAAGGATCGCTCGAGATTGAGACTAGCATTTGCGATGCCGAGTACCACGTTTCATTGGTATGGAACATAGAGATGTTCAAAGCATGCAAATGGATATTCATACGATGAATGATCGAACTACCCTATCCGGACTTTCCAAGTGGTTATCACTTATCGAGTGGATAAAGTCCGCGGTTTTGGTTGTACACCATTAGTTCTTACTACTTGAAACATCATTGAGACTCTATATGCTAGTACTGTACTTTGACTCGTTTACCGACTCTATTGGGGTCATCAGGTGTCGGGATTGGGTACAGTTACGACACATATAGGAGTCGATGCTTTGTTTTCAAGGATCCACCACATACTTGCGAGTGTGGATATCCTATGCAATCTAAGGAGATATTAGTGTGACGAATCTCTGGCAAAGAGTACATGATGTGTTTTAAGAAATGGTTTCTTAGTAGCCATGCGATGTCACTATTTGATCTTCAAGATGCATTGCATAGTTATCGAATCTTGAACGACTCTCGATTTACCAATGGTTGTTGATTCGATCGGGATATATGGATGAAGGGACCGTACTGTACGCTAACCAAAATCTATTGGTTCTTGCAGGCACTATCAGTGATACCTAGGGAATCATGGGGCGATGTTGCTAGGCGCTCTTACCATGATTCGATGGGCAAGTCGGAAATTGTTGTTCCGAGTCACAAGGAGTTGTGAGCCCACGGCTAGCTGTATCCCTGAACCATTGAGGGTCACACAAGTAATGGATTTTTAATCCCCGTTGAGATAATTAAATTTAAAGAGTTAAATTTAGTGAATAAAGAAGTGGGACTTCTTATTTAAGAGTAGAGGGAGTAAGATTTCCTAAAATGACATAGTGATGGACATTTTTGGAAACCACTGAATTCGGATTCAGAAAATTTATCTTGACTTTAAAAGATGCAGAAATGGTTTCTGTGCACATTGGTGAAATTGGTTTATCAATCTGAGTCACGATGAATTTTATATTAATTTCTGAACATGCGGGCTTTGCTTGTCAGGCTTGAACTTATGACTAATGGGCCCTAAGCTGTTAGCAGCCCACATTATAAATAAGTTATTGCAGTACAGAAATTACACACAACTTACACTCAAATTTTCGAAAACTCTAGCCTCCAGTCTAGGAATTTCGGCCGCCCCCCCTCTCTCTGTCTTAGAGAATTTTCAGTCTGCGAATTTTGAATTTGCAGTCTGAATTAGCAGATCATATCTGTTCTATCTCTTTGTAGAAACTTCTGATAGACTTTCTAGTGCAGTCTATCAGAGGGATTAAACTTCTGTTCGTGGACCTGATTGAAGAATTGTTCGTTCATCAGTTCCTGGGATATACAACAAGAGCAGTTTAATCTGTTGGTGTCCATAATCTCGTTTCGAGATTTTAAGGTAAAATTTATATTGTTTAAATTTTATATTATCAATTTTAATCGTAGGAATTTGATACCCATATGGAATCATTCCATATAAAATTTTAAAACTTCCGCTGCACCGGGTATCACTTTCTTTTTCAATCCGGAGAACGACCGTGTTCCAACATCTCCCCCATACTTAAAATCTTACATTATCCCCAATATAAGTAAAAATAACACTAAAGAAAAACAAAAAATAAAAATAAAAATAAAATAAAAGAGATGGAAGAAAATACTCCCCTTGGGTTGCCTCCCAAGCAGCGCTTGATTTCCAGTCTTCAACTTGACCCTCAGAAGCACTCCTCAAAGAGCGGCTGACGCCCATAATAAGTGTCATATGACACTACAAATGGGTCTTAGTTCCATGTGCCCTCAAGCTCGGCCAGATGTATACAGTTAAAGCTCGTCACCTCAACAACACTCCATAGCTGGTAAACATGGGAAGAGACTGTCTCTACTGGCTCTCGGAAGCCAAAATCCTTTGAAACAGGTACTGATGGAAGGACAGGATCTTGGGGATGTGTGTATGATAATACTATCGATGAGCTCATATTGATAGATTCTTGAACCGCGTCATCATCAAACTTTTCTGACATATTTCCATTAACCATTATTTCTTCCAGTACATCTTCCGGCTGAGGGTCAATGAGAAGAGAAGACTCAAGCACCTTTAAATCTTCAGCAGAACTTGATTCTCTCTCCCAATACTGGTTCTCTGAGTTATCATCATTAAATCAAATTGGGTTGGTCACTGCTTGAGTCTCTTGCTCCACTTCCTATTCGCTGTGTCCTTGGGGAATTGATCTCTTGAGATTCTCTATGTTCTCCGCAAGGTGACATCTAGAAATTTTGTTATCTTCAATAGTTTTCTCAGTCGATGCCACAAGCTTGCTCATGATATCCTCTAGCGGATGTACGACCTCTTGAAAACAACTTCCCTCCTCCTGTTGAAACTCGAATGGTTGGTCTGTAAAATCTGGGTATTGAAATTGTGAATCCCGGTAATAGTCAAATTCTGCCACATCATCCATCAGATGTCTAATGGTCTCATCATCTCGGCAAAATATTGAAACACCGGCGGTGAAAGCTCCATCAATTACCCACCTTCTTGTTACTGCATCCAAACCATTAAGAAAATATGTAAGGAGAGAATAGTTAGAAAAATCATTATACCGGAAGATGGTTTCCCAATCTTTGAATCTCTTCCATGCTGTGTAGAATGACTCTCCGTGTTGTTGGGTAAAACCTGTGAATACTTGTTGATGTGCCATCTCGAAGTATTACACCGTGAAAATCCTTGCAAAAACAGAAAAAAATAGATAAAAAAAAACGAAGAATAATAAAAAAAATCAAAAACACAAATAAATTAAACGCCTTTCCCCGGCAGTGGCGCCAAAATTTGGTAGCGCTTAGTCGTGTCACGTCCAAATTAACCCAACTCAGAATAACTAAATAAACATGTAGTAGCAGGAGTAGGGATCGTTCCCACGAGGAAAGTAAAATTTATTTGTGTTCTTAAAATACTGAAAATAAATGCGAAGGGGGTTTAAGATTTTAAAAATTAACTACTAATAATTTAAAACAAAATAAAATAATTAAAAACAAGTCTTGGTATTGGTCGACTACACCCTTGAAATTATTCATTCGATCATCGATTCCCTAAAAATAATTAATTCTCATTGAATATTCACCATTGGAAATTTAATTCATGTTTCACCTTAATTTTAGTTAACTAGACACAAGCGTTCTAAGTTAACCCTTACCCCATAAATTAACCCAATACAAGCGATTAGATTTAAATCCACGGTAGCATTCAAATGAGTAAAACTGATAAATCTAGACAACCCATACACAAGCGGATGAATTTAGCCTAGTCAATTGTTATCCCTACAATTCATAAACTCACAAGTGGACGATTATTAATTGTAGTTGCTTCGCAAATTCGATGATTCAAACAATTACGGATTTGAGTTTTAATTTAGCAATAGATTGTATAGCGAGATCACATGCCTATAATCTCACACACAAGCATGACAATCGATTCAGAATAACTCTTGATACTCAATTAAAATCAAACAATGAAAACTAAATCTCACAAATTCAATAAAATCAATGGTTTGTCTTCCTCAACCAAGAATTAAAAACTAAGAAAGATTAAAATCTAAGAACAAGAAAGATAAAGCTTAGCCGCCAGATGAATTATCTGCGTCTGTAGCCGTCTCCCAGATCTCTTCTACGTGCAATCCCAGAATCCCCTCAATTGTGTCTTTGAAATCTATTTTATATGTTCTCGAAGCCCATCAAAAAAAGCCCGACAAATCGAGTATTTTAAAGTTTCAAAAATCTGTCAAATTCACGCACAGAGCAGCGCGGGCGCTCAGTTGAGGGCGCGGGCGCGCCTAGGCTACGAATTTACACTTCTTTTCACGTCCATGGATGGCGCGGGCGCTCAATTGGATGGGGCGGGCGCGCCTTAGCTTCGCATGTGTTATTCTGCAGCGCGCAACAATTTTCAAAAAATCATATATCAGAATCTAACCGTCGGATTGAGCTGAAATTTGGACAGCTGCTTCAAAACATCTTGAACTTTATTTTGAATGGTGAAGATTGGATTTAGACTTATCTAAAATTAAATATGATTTTATGATCCTTGCTGTTTCGTAATTCTTCTCTTCTCCTATATCAAATCACATGCATACAATGATTAGGAACTATAAAATGAATATAATCAATCAAAATGCACCTAATCATCATAATTTAATCCAAGTAAAGATAGGAAAATATCATTGTATCAATGATTTTCCAGATATGATTCCAGTTTACCCAGAACATTCATATTTCATGTTTCATGCTTCATATAAAATTTTTAATTCAATATTTGCGTACTGGGCATTTGTAAGGCCCTGAAAATATTAAATTATTAATTATGGAATTAGATATTTAAATTCCGAATTGGGAAAATATTAATTGGAGAATTTATGAAAATTTGAGATTTAATTTCCGAGTTGAAAATATTTAATTTGAGAATTTACGGATATTGAGAATTAAATTATGGGATTCATAAATTAAAATAATAAAATATTAGAATTGATTATTTATTGGATTTAAGATTTAAATTCCAAGTTCCGAGAAGTAAAGGATTTAATTAGAAGCGAAAGATCGATTAGGGATTTAATTGAAGTTTGGAAAAACTTTCAGGGACCAAAGTGCCATTAAGAACTTGCAAGTGGGAAAATACTTAATATATGGATATATATGCGTGTATGCATCTTTCCCAAGCAGAAGAAGGACGAGAGAGGTGGAGAAGGAAGCTTCCAAGTCGATTTCTTGGTTCCAAGTTCCGATTAAATTCAATCCGCCCGGTAGAATTCAAAATTGATCGTATATTTGCGATCACGGCTTCGAGTGCTACGTTTTGACGTAAGTATTATGAAGTTCTATGATGTTTTAATTTTGGATATATTGTTAGAATTAAGATTTGATTGTATAAACGTGTTCTAGTATATACGACGATAGTATATCTAAGTCGCATCGAGAAAAGATCGTCGTTTGAACATGTTTGTGAACTTTTGAAGATTTTATACATTTCTAAAAATATGGGGATGTTGATCACGTGAATATGCAGCTGAATTGGTGATGTTATGATATTTAGATGATGATAATATTGATTATTATGCTTTTGGAATTATCGATTTTGAACCGTTACGCCGTCGGTTACATTTGATGAAATTCTGAAAAATGTAGATGCTGATTTCGAAATATTCATGATGAATTGAGGATGATATGATTCATAGAATGTTTAATTAATGTGTTGTGAATGAATCTTAGAGTTGTTAGATTTACGGTTTTGAAATCGGTATACCGTCGGTTGTATTCCGGTTCTTTGATCAAGTTTTGAAGTTGTTAAGCATTGAATAAGATTGGAAGGTGATTGTAAATTGTATAATACTTCCTTTCAGACTTTAGTTGAAGATCATCGAGCTCGAGTCGAAGTATTCAAAGCGATAAGAAGATGAATCGAGAAGTAGATCAAAGAGACGATTGAATGAGCTATCAAGTTCGAATGAGCAAGATGGAATGAGCAGAATTTTAATGAGCAGAATGTTGACAGCTTGTAAATGATCAAGAATGGCAAGAGTTTAGAGATATGAATCAAGACAAAGGTATGATTCGACATTAACCTCGACAGGTAGAATGACTCAAGAATGTGGTGGTTTTTGAGTTTCTAAAATCACATACTAGCATGATTACTTTCTCTTGTTTGATTTACTTGATCTACTTGACTTAGTTGATCTAGTTGCTTGATAAATGATTATGTTTGATTAAGCTTATTTTCTTATTTGAAATTGATGAGTATAGATTGTTAGAGGTTCTTTTAAAGGTGGTAGATTTCATATAGAGTTGAAAAATATTCCTTTTGAGCCTCAATTCTTTCGAAACTCTGAAAGCATAATCGGAAGGAAAATATTGGACGTGGTGAATTTATATTTGGGAGGCGAGGGAAATTGGTAGCGTTTATCGTGTCACGCCCAAATTACCCGACTCATTCAGATAAATAATAAATGCAGTAGTGTGGGTAGAGATCGTTCCCACGAGGAAAGGAAAATTTAAAAGTGTTCTTTGAAAAATACTGAAAATAAATAAATGGGGATTTTGGATTTTAAAACTAACTAACATGAAAGAATAAAAATTAAATAGAGGAAATCAATAAGAAACAAAACTTGGTATCAGTCGACTACACCTTTGATATCATTCATTCAATCATTGATCATCTAAAAATAATTAATCCTATCAAATATTCACCATTGAAAATTTAATTCCTGTTTCATCTTAATTTTAGTTAACTAGACACAAGCGTTCTAAGTTAACCCTTACCCCATAAATTAACCCAATACAAGCGATCAGATTTAAACCCACGGTAGCATTCAAACTAGCAAAACTGATGAATCTAGACAACCCATACACAAGCAGATGAATTTATCCTAGTCAATTATTATCCCTACAATTTAATAAACTCACAAGCGGACGATTATTAATTGTAGTTGCTTCGCAAATCAGAGGTTCAAACAATTACGGATTTGAATTCCAATTTAGCATTCGGTTGTATAATGAAATCCTAAGATGGCCAATCTAAAAATCTCATACACAAGCATATCAATCAATTCAGGATAATTCTCGATACTTGATAAAAATCAAACACTGAAAATCAAAAAATCTCATAAATAAACAAAATCAAGGGTCTTGTCTTCCTCAACCAAGTACTAAAACTAGAAAATTAAAATATAAGAATAGGGAAGAAAGAACCCAGCCGCAGATCGTTCTTCGCTGCCTTCTTCCGCCGATCTGATCTCGCCTCCTTCTCTGATCTGATGATGCCTATTTTGCATCCAAATATTTGTATTTATATGTCCTTGAAAAGCCCACGAAATAAAGCCCGCAAAATAGGATTTTAAATTTCCAAAATTCTATTTTTCGCGACGGCGCGGGCGCTCAGTAACATCACGTGGGCGTGCCTTCCTCACGTCAATTCAATCTTCAAAAACTTCCAGGTCGCTCAGGCGCGCCATTTCCTCATGCGGGCGCTCCTTGCCTACGTATTTTCATTCTCAACTTTCCCAGCGAAGGAGCGGGCGCTCACTTCACTTGTGCAGGCGCGCCTTTGGTTCGCACAGCTTCAATTCATGCATGGAACAAATCTTGCGCGTTTCATTCCTTCTCTTGCGCGATTGCGCTTCTTCCTAGAGCGACTGCACTCTACCATGCGCGAATGCACTCCATCCTAGCGTGACTGCGCTTCTTCAGTTCTGCGCCATGCACGACTGCACTCCAAGCTTGCGCGTTAGCGCTTCAATCTTCTTTTGCGCGTTTGCGCTTCGGTACAGCGCTTGTTCTTGTTCTTCATTCTTGCTACATAGCAGCTTCATCTTTGCTTCAACTTCTTCAAGGAAATCTTCATCCTCCTTCACAACATTCTCAACAGCTTCTTTGTTTTATCCCTTTCTCTTCATTCTTCAATTCTGCGCAGAAGCTAGGATCTTTCTGAAGAGCAACAGCTCTTCTATCTTTTCTTCATCAGCGCTGCATCCTTTCTCAATCATGCATCACGCATCTTCCACCCCTTCATTGTTGCGCAGACCACAATTCTTTCCTAAATGCGCAGATGCTCCGCTTTCCAGTTTCAAGTGTCTGCAACAACACGTCAACATCTTTTCTTCTATTCCATGGCTAGCACAGTTATTCCATCTTTTCATACTTCAATGCGCAGCAAGCGCGTCTCCAAGGCCACAGCTTCACGTCTTTGTTCAATTCCATGCGCAAATTCTACGTCCTACACAATAAAAACCGGGAGCATGTTATGTAGACACGGTAAAAGAAATACAAACAAAATATAGAAATAAAACACATAAATGAATGCACAAACGATAATAAAATGATACTAAGATGCACGACATAAACACTACTATAAAATACCCCCACACTTAATCCTTGCTCGCTCCCGAGCAAGTTATGCAAGACAATATGCAAAACAAAACACAACACATAAGCAAGGATGGATCATGACATCGTAGCCTCGATGAAGTTTCTCCCACAAAAACAAGCTTACGAATACTCTCGATTTTCAATGATACACCTTCAGTTAAGTGCAAACGTGTGTGTGTGTCATGTTATTCCAGCTAGTGCAACTACAAAAGACAAAGTTTTAAGATTGTTCGCCGACCTATAACAATTCAATGTAAGTATCACTATCAAGAATCCCTCCTCTCAACAACCCCTTAACACAACACAACTCTCTTGAGATTTAATTATGCACCTTCAGATTTTGCACCCGGTATTGCTTAGCCCCAATAATTATCCGCAAACTTAGCTATAACTGGCTAGAATACGAAAAATCATTCTATTTTTTCTTTCTAATCCCCTCGTCTATAGCCTGGATGGAGCATCAATCCTATTTAGTCCGCATACTTAGCCTTAAATTTAATCTTTTAGGATTTTAATCCTTTCAAGACCCGGATGGAATTGTAAAATTTTTTTTTCTAGGTGCGCCCAAGATCGTATATGCCAAGTCAAAAAATCATCAAGGTTTAAGAAACTATCAAGTTCCACAGACACCTATTGTCGTGCAATGGTCCAACAGACACCAACTCATACAATACATCGCTACAGTTCACTGGTTTAACATGTGTGCTTAAGAATATTCACTACTCAACCTCAAGTTTCTCATATCCAATCAAGAGTAAATTTTTTACAAAAAAACCATTTTCTTACAATCTCTTCATAGGCGATCAATTTCCATCCTACTTATGTAACACGACAAAAACTAACAAATTAACAAATGATACGGAACGAACTATATGCAAGTACGCAACAAAACAAATGCAGAACAAAATGACAACCAAAGAATAAAACTCCCCCCCACACTTAACCAAAGCATTGCCCTCAATGCTCTAGCACTAACAACACAAATGCAAACACAAGATGAAAATTCATGCAAAAAAATAAAACAATACTCCCCTGGTTTAAGTGTCGGTGTTGTCCTCCTCTTCGATATCTGTCTGAAAAACGGAAAACTCCTATTGAAACTTTGGACTGCAGATGGGCCGGCTAGGTTCTGAAAAACAAAGAAAACAAAACAAAACAAAACAAAACAAAACAAAACAAAAATGAAATAAAGGAAAAATACACTGGGTTTCCTCCCAGCCAGCGCTTGATTTTCAGTCGTCGGCTTGACTCTCAGAAGCACTGCTCAAAGAGCGGCTGATGTAGTAGCCCGTGCCCGAAATCAGTGATTAAGTATTAATCAATTCATTAATCCTACTAGTTAAGAGTAAACATGATTAAGGGAACTCTTAATGGGTTAACGGAGTCCGGAATTGGATTCAGAACATTTGGAAATGGTTTGAGGGTCATCGAGTTCGGAGGCTCCGAAGTCAAGGTTCGGACGGTCCGAAGTCAGGGTTCGGACGATCGGAAGAGTGGTTCGGACGCTCCGAACGTGCTGCCGACAGTCGTCATGGATGAAATCATTATTATGACGTAAGCAATGACGTAATATTGAGTTTGGATGATCCGAAGTCCAGTTCAGACGATCCGAACGTGTTCGGAGGGCCCGAACTCCGTCTATAAATAGGGGGTGCCGAGCTCATTTTTGAGTGCACCGGTCCCTCTCTTCTCTCTCAATTCCTTAGCCTTCTAACTCAGATCTAGGGAATTCTAGGCGTCCCGTGGGGAATCCGGAAGTGGCATAGCGATCCAGGCGTCGTAGCGGAGCTATGGCCTAGTTTTGAGGCACTCGACAGCAAAGGGCTAACGACGGACGAAGGTATAGCTTTTGCTTCCTATAAATATTTAGGAGTATGCTATAGCTTAGTTAAGGCTTTTAGAGCACTATAATGATAGTAGTATCATTTGGCAGTGTAGAGCAGACTATAGGCGTGAACCTAGAGTTGGTAGAGCTTGCACTGATTTGAGGTACGAAAGTACTGTTCGAGATATCCTGACTGATTATGCATGTATTATGTGACTGCATGGTTTTTTTTTTTTTTTAAAAAAAGAAAAGGTGGCAGCGCCACTTATTTTATAAACACAGTAGAACAAACACCAACTAGAGAGGGGAACTAGGCCAAGACCTCTCCTAAGGAAACAAAAGAACATCAGAGCATAAAACATAAAAGACTACAAGAGTCCAAAATACAAAATATAACATCAGTGGGCAAAGATAAACCTGCAGAAATCACCCACCTAATAAAACCAACATAAAAATAGCTACTCAAGGAGGACGCCCTGAGGGAGCACGCTGTCGACGCTGCTGAGTCAAAGATCCATATCGCTTCTGAGAGCGCGTGCGAACAGATAGAAACGGGGAATGACTCGAAGAGGCAGCAGGAGTCGTCGAAGTCTTCGTCAGTCTTCTACTATCCGTGGAAACATCCAACACTGGAAGCAACGGCATAGCATGCTACAGCTCCGCTACGACGCCTGGATCGCTATGCACCCTGAGATCCATGATTGTGTGGCGGTTGGCGACAAAATGTCCTACGAGGGTTTGGTGAGCCGTTGTCACTAGGCGGAGGACAACATTCGGCGGAACAGGTCTTTGCCTCAGTCGAGGCCTGCTAGTTCTTTGGGTCCCCATGCCCAATATTTCAAGAAGTCTGGATCTACTTCTTCCTCTGGTTCTGGAGGTGTTGTTCATTTCGGAAGGAAGGACAAGTGTGATCATTGCGGGAAGAACCATCCATCCGACAAGTGTCGTAGAGCTTCTGGAGCTTGTTTCCATTGTGGATAGACTGGTCATATCCGAAGGGATTGTCCACTATCTAGGGGAGGCGGTTCTGGTTCTGGTTTAGGATCTGGTTCTTAGGCCACCGTTCAGCAGAGGTCGCAGGGACAGCCTGCTGGGAGTTCTCATTTGAGGCCACAAGCTTCTGGCCAGGTGTTTGCCCTGAGACATGATCAGGCAATGGAGGAGAATGAGAAAGTCATCGCAGGTACATTTCTGCTTTATGGTATACCTGCTCTTGTACTTATTGATACTGGTGCATCTCATTCCTTCATTTCTACACGTTTTGTTAAGAGGCATAAGTTACCATGCATTGCACTAAACGTAGTAATGTCTGTTTCTACTCCGACGGGCCAATCTGCTTTGGCTAAGCATCTAGTAATGGGTTGCCCTTTAGAGTTCAAAGGGAACATTTTGTTAGGGAATCTCATGGTCCTGGAGATGGACAACTTTGATTGCATTCTGGGAATAGATATGTTGACTACCTATCGAGCTTCAGTGGACTGCTATCAGAGATTAGTACGCTTTCATTTGGAGGGGAGTGAGAGCTGGTTTTTCTATGGAGAGGGAGCGCGACCCCCGATGCCTTTGGTATCAGCTTTGAGAGCCTGTCGAGATCTAGAGTCTGGCGGGGAAGGCTACCTTATCTATGCAGTTGATTTGTCCGCTGAGAGCATTGGGATAGAGAGTATTCCTGTTGTATATGAATTCCCAGATGTTTTTCCTGATGAGATTCCGGGTTTTCCTCCTGCTAGGGAAGTCGAGTTTGGCATAGAGTTGATGCCGGGTACTTCACCTATTTCTCGAGCACCGTATCGTCTGGCTCCATCAGAGATGCGTGAATTGAAGAATCAGCTACAGGATCTTTTGGACAAGGGGTACATTTGTCCTAGTATATCTCCTTGGGGAGCTCCTGTTCTTTTTGTAAAGAAGAATGATGGGTCGATGCGGCTGTGCATTGACTACCGGCAGCTGAATCGAGTAACTATGAAGAACAAGTATCCGTTGCCTCGTATTGATGACTTGTTTGATCAGCTGCAGGGCACGTCAGTTTACTCCAAGATTAACTTGAGATCTGGGTATCATCAGTTGAGAGTTCGTGATCAGGACGTAGCCAAGTCTGAATTCCGTACTCGCTATGGGCATTACGAGTTCCTAGTGATGCCATTTGGTTTGACTAATGCGCCGGATATGTTCATGGATCTGATGAACCGTGTCTTCAGGGAGTATTTGGAAAAGTTTGTCGTGGTCTTCATTGACGACATCTTGGTGTATTCGCATAATACGGAGGAGCATGTTTCTCACTTGCGGTTGGTACTGCATACTCTTCGAGATGAGCAGTTGTACGCCAAGCTGAGCAAGTGTGAGTTATGGATGGATCGAGTGGTCTTTCTTGGCCATATCATATCCAGGGAGGGGATTTCTATTGATCCAAGCAAGATTGAGGCGGTGCTTAATTGGTCGCGTCCGACGACAGTTGCTGAGATCCGTAGTTTTCTGGGTCTAGCAGGGTATTATCGTCGTTTCATCTTGAACTTCTCTCAACTAGCTCGACCTTTGACGCAGCATACCCGCAAGGGTGTGGATTTCCAGTGGTCCTCCGAGTGTGAGGAGAATTTTTGTGAGCTTCGACGGCGGTTGACTTCTGCGCCAGTGTTGGCATTACCGTCAGGATCTGGAGGGTAGTGGTATACACTGATGCTTCTCTTCAGGGGTTAGGTTGTGTCCTGACTCAGAATGGGCATGTGATCGCATACGCTTCTAGACAGCTGAAGCTTCACGAGGACAACTACCCAGTCCATGATTTGGAGTTAGCAGCCATTGTGTTCGCTTTGATGATCTGGCGTCATTATCTGTATGGCAAGAAATTTGAGATCTTCACCGACCATAAGAGTCTCAAGTATTTGTTTACTCAGGCGGAGTTGAACATGAGGCAGAGACGTTGGATTGACTTGCTTAAGGACTATGATTGCGAGATTAAGTACCATCCGGGAGCTGCTAATCTCATCGCTGATGCATTGAGTCGCAAGGTGCGACTATCAGCACTTCAGACTTGTTCGATGTCTAGTGCGATAAGTGACTGTTGTACTTCAGGATATACCTTCAAGCATAAGAAAGGTATGCAAAGTATCCAGATATTTGCGATATTATCTGAGCCAGCTTTGTATTCGCGGATTCGAGAAACTCAGATGTCTGATTCAAAGACCCAGCGTTTTGCTCGTCTAGCTAATGAGGGTAGCTCGTCTGGATTTCATTATCAGTCAGATGGCTTTCTGTGTTTGCCTGGTAGGCTTGTGATTCTGCAGGATGAAGAGTTGCGAGAAGAGATTTTGTCTCAGGCGCATCGCACTAAGTTGAGTATTCATCCTGGGAGCAACAAGATGTACAAGGATCTACGTACTCGTTTCTGGTGGAAGGGAATGAAACGCAGTGTTTATCAGTTTGTTTCGAGATCTTTGGTGTATCAACAGGTCAAGGCAGAGCACCGACGACCTGGAGGATTGCTTCACAGTCTACCTATTCCTGAATGGAAATGGGAGTTTATCACAATGGACTTCGTGACCCATTTTCCGGTATCCTCGAGGAACTGCGATGCTATCTGGGTTGTGGTGGACCGACTCACCAAGTCAGCGCATTTCATTTCCTATAGCCGGGAGTACAATGTGGATCGTATGGCTCGGTTGTACATTCAGGAGATCGTTCGACTTCATGGAGTGCCTGTGAGCATTGTCAGCGATCGGGACCCCAGGTTTACTTCTAGATTCTGGGGGAGTGTTCAGCATGCGATGGGTACTACTCTCAGTTTGAGTACTGCCTATCATCCAGAGACTGATGGTCAGTCAGAGCGCAGTATCCGTACCTTGGAGGATATGCTTAGAGCGTGCGTCATGGATTTTGGTTCAGCCTGGAAGGATCATTTGCCATTGATTGAGTTCGCGTACAACAACAGCTATCATACTAGCATTGGGATGGCACCTTTTGAGGCGTTGTACGGGCGACGTTGTCGTACTCCACTCTTCTGGAAAGAAGTGGGGGAGAGACAGGCTGAGGGACCGGAGTTTATCCAACAGGCGATAGACATTGTTGATCAGATCAAGAAATGGATAAGACTGCACAGGATCGTCAGGCCAGCTATGCTAACACCAAGCGTAGGCCTTTGCAGTTCGATGTTGGGGAGAAAGTGTTTATGAGAGTGTCACCTTTCCGCAAGATTCTCGGATTTGGCCGTAAGGGCAAGTTGTCTCCCAAGTTTATCAGTCCGTTTGAGATCTTGGAGAGCATTGGTGATTTGGCTTATCGACTAGCCTTGCCATTGCATATTTCCAATATTCACGACGTGTTCCACGTATCTTTGTTGCGACGGTATGTGGCGGATGAGTCTCATATTCTGCAGCGGTCTGAGGTTCAGGTAAGCAAGGATTTGACTTATGTTGAGAAACCTATTCGTATCCTGGATTATAAGGATAAGGTTTTGCGGAACAAAGTCATTCCTTTGGTTTTAGTTCAGTGGCAGCGCCGAGGCACTGAGGAAGCTACTTAGGAGCTTGAGGACAGGATGTGTGAAGACCATCCTGAGTTGTTTTGATTTCATTCTTTAAGTTGTATTCAGTTAAAAACTCTGTAAACGTTTGATTTGAATAAAGAATGTTTCTGATTTCTGTATTACATTCAGTACTTAAGATCTGTTTTCGAGGACGAAACATCTTAAGTGGGGGAGAATGTAGTAGCCCGTGCCCGAAATCAGTGATTAAGTATTAATCAATTCATTAATCCTACTAGTTAAGAGTAAACGTGATTAAGGGAACTCTTAATGGGTTAACGGAGTCCGGAATTGGATTCAGAACACTTGGAAATGGTTTGAGGGTCATTGAGTTTGGAGGCTCCAGAGTCAAGGTTCGGACGGTCCGAAGTCAGGGTTCGGACGATCCGAAGAGTGGTTCGGACGCTCCGAACGTGCTGCCGACAGTCTTCATGGATAACGTCATTATGCTGACGTAAGAAATGATGTAATATTGAGTTCGGTTGATCCGAAGTCCAGTTCGGATGATCCGAACGTGTTCGGAGGCTCCGAAGTCAGTTCGGAGGGCCCAAACTTCGTCTATAAATAGGGGGTGCCGAGCTCATTTTTGAGTGCACCGATCCCTCTCTTCTCTCTCAATTCCTTAGTCTTCTAACTAAGATCTAGAGAATTCTAGGTGTTCTGTGGGGAATCCGGAAGTGTCATAGCGATCCAGGTGTCGTAGCGGAGCTATGGCCTAGTTTTGAGGCACTCGACAGCAAAGGGCTAACGACGGATGAAGGTATAACTTTTGCTTCCGATAAATATTTAGGAGTATGCTATAGCTTAGTTAAGGCTTTTAGAGCACTATAATGATAGTAGTATCATTTGGCAGTGTAGAGCAGACTATAGGCATGGACCTAGAGTTGGTAGAGCTTGCACTGATTTGAGGTACGAAAGTACTTTTCGAGATATCCTGACTGAGTATGCATGTATTATGTGACTGCAAGGTTTATATGTCATTGATTTATGCTGCATTCATTTTCATACTGAGCTATCTCCTTCGAGATGTCTGTTAGAAGGGTTTTTCCCTATCCTGTTAGTGGTTGGACTTCCATCGATTTGGGTCCGGCATATCCACTGGTATTATGGTATGGGAGCCACCTCCTGAAGCGACGGCACAGCGTGCTACATACCAGGGCCCGGTCTGTCTCTGTTATCTGATCCTTAACCTCGAGTTTATAGGGAGTTCACTTTGCATGCATGTATACTCATACTCTCGTACTGAGCGTTTTATGCTCACGTCTCGTACTCTATTATTCTGGACACCTTATTCCATGGGGCAGGTTTGCGATTGGATGAGGCGGGTGGATCCAAGAGAGGCTAGGCAGTGGTTGGTCAGCTGGAGCTTCGCCTAGGTTTTTATTTCTGTTGTTATGATACAGTTGTTCGATCTGGTTGTATAATATTTCGGTATTTACAGATTTATTTACTTGGGATTGTATAATGTTTATGGTTTTCGCAGTTTTATTCTGATATCAATTTAATTAAGTTAATTGCATGCCTAAGTGCTGTTTAGTAGGTGATCCAGGTAAGGGTCACTACAGCTGACGCCCAAAGTAATTGTCATATGACACCACAAATGGGTCTTGGTTCCATATGCCCTCAAGCTTGACCAGATGTAAATAGTTCAAGCTCGTCACCTCAACAACACTCCATAGCTGGTAAACATGGGAAGAGAACATCTCTGCGTGCTCTTGGAAGCCAACATCTTTCGAAACTGGTACTCCATCATACGTTGTTTCTTCCAGTACATCTTCCGGCTGAGGTTCAATAAGAAGAGAAGACTCAAGCACCTCTAAATCTTCAGCAGGCATTGATTCGCACTCCCAATCCTGGTTCTCTGAGTCATCATCATCGAGCCAAACTGTGTTGGTCACTGCTTGAGTATCTTGATTCACCTCTTATTCTTGGTGTTCATGGAGGATTGATCTGTTCATATTCTCTATTTGCTCCGCAAGGTGACATCTAGAAATTTTGTTATCTTCAATAGCTTTTTCAGTCGATGCCACAAGCTTGCTCATTATATCCTCCAGCGGATGTAAGACCCCTTGAAAACAACTTTCCTCCTCCTGTTGAAGCTCGAATGGTTGGTCTGTAAAATCCGGGTATTGAAATTGTGACTCCCGGTAGTAGTCAAATTCTGCCATATCATCCATCAGATGTCTAATGGTCTCATCATCTCGGCAAATTATTGAAACACCGGCGGTGAAAGCTCCATCAATTACCCATTTTTTCTTGTCACTGCATCCAAACATTAAGAAAATATGTAAGGAGAGGATAGTTAGAAAAATCATTATACCGGAAGATGATTTCCCAATCTTTGAATCTCCCCCATGCTGCGTAGAATGGCTCTCCGTGTTGCTGGGTAAAACTTGTGAATACTTGTTGATGTGCCATATCGATGTATTACACCATGAAAATCCTTGCAAAAAAAAAAAAATAGATAAAAAAAAACGAAGAATAAAAAAAAACAAAAACAAAAACACAAATAAATTAAACGCCTTTCCCCGGCAACGGCGCCAAAATTTGGTAGAGTTTATCGTTTCACGCCCAAATTACCCGACTGTCGGAAAACGTGTTCAGATCAATTAAGAATTGATACCCGGTGCAGCGGAAGTTTAAAAAATGTTTATTTTTCTATATGGAATGATTCCATATCATGGGTATCAAAACTTTACGATTAAATTATGCAAGTAAAATAATAATAATCATTATTAATAATATTTTACCTCTTCAAGCAACGGCTTGATTATGGACACCAACAGAATTTAATCTGCTCTTCTTGTATATCTCGGGAAGCGATGGCTTCACGATCAATCTCCGGAATAAGGTCCACGAACAGAAAACAGAAACCCTCTGATTGATTGCACTAAAAATCAATCAGATGTTTATCGATGAGAATAAACAGATTTGATCTGTTAATTCAGAATGTAATTTTTCGCAAAAATCACAAACCGAATTTTCTCAAAAAGGAGCAGAGGATTTTCGAAAATCCCCTTGAATTATTTTATGTGAATTTTGAAAATTGCTAGAATTAATTGTGTCAATTTTTGAACACTACACATGTATTTATAAATAATTTCTAGACTAGATTAAGTTATGATTATATTAGGACTCTAACTCCTTAGGGCCCATAATCCATAACTTAAGCCCAACAAGCCAACCCGTTGTTATAGAAATTAATATAAAATTCATCGTGACTCTTATTGATAAACTGATTTTACCAATGTGCACAGAAACCATTTCTGCACCTTTTAAAGTCAAGATAATTTTTCTGAATCCGAATTCAGTGATTTCCAAAAATGTCCATCCCTATGTCATTTTAGGAAATTTCACTCCCTTTTAGTTAAGAAGTTCAACTTCTCTTTCATTAAATTTAACTCTTTAAATTTAACTATCTCAACGGGATTTAGTAATCCATTACTTGTGTGACCCTCAATGGTTCAGGGATACAGCTAGCCGTGGGCTCACAACTCCTTGTGACTCGGAACAACAATTTCCGACTTGCCCAACGAATCATGGTAAGAGCGTCTAGCCACATCGCCCCATGATTCCCTAGGTATCACTGATAGTGCCTGCAAGAACCAGTAGATTTTGGTTAGCGTACAGTACGGTCCCTTCATCCAAATATCCCGATCGAATCAACAACCATTGGTGCATCGAGAGTCGTTCGAGATTCGATAACTATGCATTACATCTTGGAGATCAAATAGTGACATCGCATGTGTTACTAGGAAAACCGAGTAACCTAAAACACATCATGTACTCTGGCCAGAGATTCGTCACACTAATATCTCCTCAGATCGCATAGGATATCCACACTCGCAAGTATGTGGTGAATCCTTGACAAAAAATCATCGACTCCTATATGTGTCATAACTGTACTCAATCCCGACACCTGATGACCCCAATAGAGTTGGTAAACGAGTCAAAGTACAGTACTAGCATATAAAGTCTCAATGATGTTTCAAGTAGTAAGGACTAATGGTGTACAACCAAAACCGCGGACTTTATCCACTCGATAAGTGATAACCACTTGGAAAGTCCGAATAGGGTAGTTCTATCATTCATCATATGAATATCCATTTGCATGCTTTGAACATCTTCATGTCCATTACCAATGAAACGTGGTACTTGGCATCACAAATTCTAGTCTCAATCTCGAGCGATCCTTATCCTTATTAGCGGACGGCTCAATTGACTAGGAACTGTTTAGAATATACAGTGACTATAAGATGTGTTTCATAATAGTGATCTCTCTTTATTCACTATATCATCTTACTTACACTATAGTATATTCAAGGTCTTTATCAAAACATCAATAGTATATCACAATATAACAATATGAAAAAAGACAAGAAAATTCCATTAATGAATGTAAATTATATTAAACAAAGATTGTTTATACATAGAGTCACAAAAGTCCTTAGCCACAAGTTGGCTAACCGGGCACCCACTCTTTCAATCTCCCACTTGCCCTAAAGCCAACTAGTCACACTACGCAATCCCATTGCTTCGCGATATTTTTCAAACAATGGTCCTGGCAAGGGCTTAGTAAGTGGATTAGCGATATTGTCTGTAGAGGCCACTCTCTCGACAGTGATGTCTTCTCTTTCCACAATCTCCCGGATGATGTGGTATTTCCTCAGTACGTGTTTGGATCTTTGATGAGACCTTGGTTCCTTTGCCTGAGCAACGGCACCAGTGTTGTCGCAGTATACCGGAACTGGATCAACAGCTTCAGGAATTACGCCCAACTCTTGGAAGAAATTCCTCATCCAAATGGCCTCTTTAGCAGCAGCTGATGCTGCAATGTATTTTGCCTCAGTGGTGGAATCCACTGTCGTGTCTTGCTTGGAACTCTTCCAAGAGACAGCACCGACATTGAGCATGAATACAAATCCAGAGGTTGACTTCGAGTCATCCACGTCGCTTTGGAAGCTAGAGTCGGTATAGCCTTCCAATTTCAATTCTCTTCCTCCATAAACCATGAATATATTCTTAGTCCTTCTCAAGTACTTAAGAATATCCTTCACGGCCTTCCAATGAATTTGATCGGGTTGGCCTGATATCTGCTCGTGACACTCAGAGCAAAGGCTACATCCGGTCTGGTAGATATCATCCCATACATAATACTACCTATGGCTGACGCATATGGTGTGTGTGTCATTTTCTCTATCTCTTTGTCAGTCTTGGGACACATAGACTTGGATAGAAAAACTCCATGACAAATAGGTAGATGTCCTCTCTTGGACTCATCCATAGAAAACCTTTTCAATATGGTGTCGATGTAAGTTGCTTGAGTGAGTCCTATTATTCTTTTAGATCTATCTCTATAGATCTGTATCCCTAGAATATAGGAGGCCTCACCCAAATCCTTCATCGAGAATCTACCTGATAACCATATCTTTGTTGACTGCAACATCCCTACGTCATTTCCAATGAGTAGGATGTCATCAACATAAAGCACTAAGAACGTCACCGCATCCTTAACTACTTTCTTGTACATGCACGGTTCCTCCGGGTTTTTGATGAAACCAAAGTCCTTTATTGTTTCATCAAATTTCTGGTTCCAACTTCTTGATGCTTGTTTGAGACCATAAATTGATCTCTGAAGCAAGCATACCTTATGCTCGCTTCCCATGGATGTAAATCCCTCGGGCTGCATCATATAGATTTCTTCCTTAATGTTTCCATTAAGAAATGCAGTCTTCACATCCATTTGCCATATCTCATAGTCATACCATGCTGCTATGGCAATAAGGATTCTTATGGACTTGAACATTGCGACTGGTGAAAAGGTTTCATCATAGTCAACTCCTTGTCTTTGAGTATAACCTTTTGCTACCAATCGTGCCTTGTAGGTAAGTACCTTACCATCAGGCCCAAGTTTTCTCTTGTAGATCCATTTACACCCTATTGGAACAATTCCATCGGGATGATCTACTAAAGACCAAACTTGGTTCGTATGCATCGAGTCTATTTCCAAATGCATAGCTTCAAGCCATAAATTAGAATCCGCATCAGAAATTGCTTCCTTAAAGTTTCTTGGATCACATCCAATGTTGGGTTCACTTTGATCCCCTTCAAGAAGAAGACCATATCGAATAGGAGGTCTAGAAGTCCTCTCGGATCTCCTAGATATAGGCGTGTCCGTTGAAGGTTCTTGAGGTGTGTGGTCGTTATTTTGTATCTCGGGTTCTTCTCGAATTTCTTCGAGTTCCATCATCTTCCCTTTCTTATCTAATAAGAACTCCTTCTCCATGAAGGTGGCATTCCTCGAAACAAACACTTTTGTCTCATAAGGATGATAGAAATAATATCCGATTGAATTCTTCGGATATCCTACAAAATAACATAAGGTGGATCGACTATCCAACTTATCTCCCACTGTCTGCTTCACGTAAGCAGGACATCCCCAATCCTTAAGTACGAATACTTAGGAGCTTTGCCATTCCATAACTCGTATGGAGTTTTATCTACTGCTTTAGTGTAGACATTGTTCAACAACAATACCGCCGTTTCAAGCGCATAGCCCCAAAATGAAGGTGGGAGCTCAGTGAAGCTCATCATAGATCGAACCATGTCCAACAAAGTTCGATTGCGACGCTCCGAGACACCATTCAGATGAGGTTTCATAGGAGGAGTCCACTGAGAGAGAATCTCATTATCTTTTAGATAGTTCAAAAACTCGGTACTTAAGTATTCTCCATCTCGATCCGATCGAAGTGCTTTAATACTTCTACCTTGTTTGTTTTCTACTTTTGCCTTGAATTCTTTGAACTTTTAAAATGATTCAGACTTATATTTCATTAAATATAAATACCCATACCTCGAATAATCATCAGTAAAGGTAATGAAGTAGGTGTGACCAAATTTAGTACCGATACTAAATGGTCCGCAAACATCTGTATGGATCAAATCCAACAGATTTTGACTACGCTCAGGCTTCCCTTTGAAAGGAGATTTAGTCATTTTTCCTTTTAGGCAGGACTCACAAGTAGGTAGAGAGTTAATATCAGACATATCAAACATGCCCTCTCCCACTAGCTTGTTCATCCTCCTTGAGGAAATATGACCTAGCCTAGCATGCCAAAGGTTTGCCGGGTTTTGACTATCGTTTTTCCTTTTATTTGTTGTTATCGGTTTATCAACATAATTAATTGGAACGTCTTTTAATTTTAAGTTATATAGATCGTTTTCAAGTTGTCCATTTCCAATCAAACATTCAATCTTGTAAATATTGCAAACCCATTCACAAAATTACAAGAAAAACCATCTCTATCAAACATAGAAACAGAAATAATGTTTTTAACTAAATCTGGCACAAATAAAACATCTCTAAAAAATAACTTAAAATTGTTTTGCAAAACTAAATAAACGTCTCCCACTACTTTGGCTTTTACTCTGGAACCATTTCCGAGCCTCAGCTGGGACTCACCCATCCTAAGCTTACGACTTCTTGTCATCTGTAGTAGCCCGAACCCTAATTGAGTAATTAAAGGATTAATGCTAATTAAATAAATTGGGGATTGGACGGATCGGAAGCTCCGAAGGGACGATCGAAAGCTGAGGATCGGAGGCACCGATGATATTACGTCATCCATGACATGTGGCTGGATCGGAAGCTCCGATCAGGACCGGAGGCTCCGATCACCCCTATCCGGAGTCATCAAGTGATATTTTGACACGTGGCAGATCAGGATCTTCGGAAGCTCCGATGGCAGGATCGGACGTTCCGATCCAGGTTCGGACGTTCCGATAGAGGATCGGAGGCTCCGATCGTTGTCTATAAATAGAAGGCCGAGACTTCATTTCTCCTTGCCAATTCCGGATTTCTTCTCTATTTCTAGTCATATTCGAGCTGTTCTAGTCTTCTTAGGCTTGGTCTGGAGGTCGGAGAGGCGTTCGATAGTCGTAGCGGAGTATCCACAGTTATCTCGGTATGGGAGCCACCTCCTGAAGCGACGGCACAGCGTGCTACATACCAGGGCCCGGTCTGTCTCTGTTATCTGATCCTTGACCTCGAGTCTATAGGGAGTTCACTTTGCATGCATGTATACTCATACTCTCGCACTGAGCGTTTTATGCTCACGTCTCGTACTCTGTATTTTCTGGACACCCTATTCCATGGGGCAGGTTTGCGATTGGACGAGGAGGGTGGATCCAGGAGGGGCTAGTCAGTGGTTGGCCAGCTGGAGCTTCGTCTAGGCTTTATTACTGTTGTTTGGGTTTATACAGCTATTCGATTTGGTTGTATATTATTGGATAATTACAGATTCCTTTACTTGGGATTGTATAATGTTATTGGTTTCCGCAGTTTTATTCTGATATCTGTTTTATTAAGTTAATTGCATGCCTAAGTTCTGTTTAGTAGGTGATCTGGGTAAGGGTCACTACATTTATGGTATCAGAGCATGCAAAAGATTTCTTGGGATTTAGTCTCATCTTGAGGTATTTTTGTAGATGTCAAATCGTGACGACCAGAGTTCTCATGGCAGTGTTGGTGGGCGTTGGGGTGATGCCGACCGGGAGCCTCGTCGAGAACGGCGTCATCGTCACCATGACGACGAGCGTTTCACTGTGCGTCGATTCTTAGCTATGGGTCCTAAGCCCTTAGTTGGAGGTGAGTCTCTGGAGGATGCGGAGAACTGGTTAGACCGCATGGAGATGACTTTTCAGACTTTCCAATGCACCGATGAGCAGAAGGTGGAGACCCTTGGCTATCTTCTGGATGGGCGTGCGCGCAGGTGGTGGAGGTTTACTTCTGCACCTTTTGTTGCGGCGAGAGGAGTGGCCACCTTGGCCGAGTTTCGCACAGCTTTCCAAAAGCGGTATTTTCCTCCTGCACTCCGATAGTCAAAGGCAGGCGAGCTACTGAGTCTGCGACAGGGAACCATGTCTATCGATGAGTATCAGCAGAGGTTCTTTGATCTGCTATCCTATTGCCCCGAGATTGCTGATAGCTCAGAGATGAAGTATAATCTGTTTCTTCAGGGCCTTAACCCTGAGATCCATGACCGTGTGGCGGTTGGCGACGACATGTCCTACGAGGGTTTGGTGAGCCGTTGTCACCAGGCAGAGGACAGCATTCGGCGGAACAGGTCTTTCTCTCAGTCGAGACCTGCTAGTTCTTTGGGTCCCCGTGCCCAAACTTTCAAGAAGTCTGGATCTTCTTCTTCCTCTGGTTCTGGAGGTGTTGTCCGTTTCGGTAAGAAGGACAAGTGTGATCACTGTGGGAAGAACCATCCATCCGACAAGTGCCGCAGAGCTTCTGGAGCTTGTTTCCGTTGTGGAGAGACTGGTCATATCCGGAGGGATTGTCCACAGTCTGGGGGAGGCGGTTCTGGTTCTGGTTCAGGATCGGGTTCTCAGGCTACCGTTCAGCAGAGGTCGCAGGGACAGTCTGCTGGGAGTTCTCATTTGAGGCCACGAGCTTCTGGCCAGGTGTTTGCCCTGAGACATGATCAGGCTGTGGAGGAGAATGAGAAAGTCATCGCAGGTACATTTATGCTTTATGGTATACCTGCTCTTGTACTTATTGACACTGGTGCATCTCATTCCTTCATTTCTGCATGTTTTTTTAAGAGGCATAAGTTACCATGCATTGCACTAGACGTAGTGATGTCTGTTTCTACTCCGACGGGCCAATCTGCTTTGGCTAAGCGTCTAGTGATGGGTTGCCCTTTAGAGTTCGAAGGGAACGTTCTGTTGGTGAATCTCATGGTCCTGGCGATGGACGACTTTGATTGCATTCTGGGAATAGATGTGCTGACTACCTATCGAGCTTCAGTGGACTGCTATCAGAGATTAGTACGCTTTCATCCGGAAGGAAGCGAGAGTTGGTTTTTCTATGGTGAGGGAGCGCGACCCCCGATGCCTTTGGTATCAGCTTTGAGAGCCTGTCGAGCTCTGGAGTCTGGCGGGGAAGGCTACCTTATCTATGCAGTTGATTTGTCCGCTGAGAGTATTGGGATAGAGAGCATTTCTGTTGTGGATGAATTTCCAGATGTATTTCCTGATGAGATTCCAGGTTTTCCTCCTGCTAGTGAAGTCGAGTTTGGCATAGAGTTGATGCCGGGTACTTCGCCTATTTCTAGAGCACCGTATCGTCTGGCTCCGTCAGAGATGCGTGAGTTGAAGAATCAGCTACAGGATCTTTTGGACAAGGGGTACATTCGTCCTAGTGTATCTCCTTGGGGAGCTCCTGTTCTCTTCGTGAAGAAGAAGGATGGGTCGATGCGGCTGTGCATTGACTATCGGCAGCTGAATCGAGTCACTGTGAAGAACAAGTATCCGTTTCCTCGTGTTGATGACTTGTTTGACCAGCTGCAGGGCACATCAATTTACTCCAAGATTGACTTGAGATCTGGGTATCATCAGTTGAGAGTCCGTGATCAGGACGTAGCCAAGACTGTATTCCGTACTCGCTATGGGCATTACGAGTTCCTAGTGATGCCATTTGGTTTGACTAATGCGCCGGCTATATTCATGGATCTGATGAACCGTGTCTTCAGGGAGTATTTGGACAAGTTTGTCGTGGTCTTCATTGACGACATCCTGGTTTATTCGCGTAATACGGAAGAGCATGTTTCTCACTTGCGGTTGGTACTACAGACTCTCCGAGATGAGCAGTTGTACGCTAAGCTGAGCAAGTGTGAGTTCTGGATGGATAGAGTGGTTTTTCTTGGCCATATCATATCCAGGGAGGGGATTTCTGTTGATCCAAGCAAGATTGAAGCGGTACTTAATTGGTCGCGTCCGACGACGGTTGCTGAGATCCGTAGTTTTCTGGGTCTAGCAGGGTATTATCGTCGCTTCATTCTGAATTTCTCTCAGTTAGCTCGACCGTTGACGCAGCTTACCCGCAAGGGTGTGGATTTCGAGTGGTCCTCCGAGTGTGAGGAGAATTTCCGTGAGCTTCGACGGCGGTTGACTTCTGCGCCGGTGTTAGCATTACCGTCAGGATCTGGAGGGTATGTAGTTTACACGGATGCTTCTCTTCAGGGGTTAGGTTGTGTCCTGACTCAGAATGGGCATGTGATCGCATACGCTTCTAGACAGCTGAAGCTTCACGAGGACAACTACCCAGTCCATGATTTGGAGTTGGCAGCCATTGTGTTCGCTTTGAAGATCTGGCGTCATTATCTGTATGGCGAGAAATTTGAGATCTTCACCGACCATAAGAGTCTCAAGTATTTGTTCACTCAGGCAGAATTGAACATGAGGCAGAGACGTTGGATGGATTTGCTTAAGGACTATGATTGCGAGATTAAGTACCATCCGGGAGCTGCTAATCTCACCGCTGATGCTTTGAGTCGCAAGGTGCGACTATCCGCACTTCAGACTTGTTCGATGTCTAGTGCGATTAGTGACTGTTGTACTTCAGGTTATACCTTCAAGCATAAGAAAGGTATGCAGAGTATCCAGATGTTTGCGATATTATCTGAGCCAGCCTTGTACTCGCGGATCCGAGATGCTCAGATGTCTGATTCGAAGACCCAGCGTTTAGCTCGTCTAGCTAACGAGGGTAGCTCGTCTGGATTTCATTATCAGTCAGACGGATTTCTGTGTTTGTCTGGTAGGCTTGTGATTCCACAGGATGAAGAGTTGCGAGAGGAGATTTTATCTCAGGCACATCGCACTAAGTTGAGTATTCATCCTGGGAGCAACAAGATGTACATGGATCTACGTACTCGTTTCTGGTGGAAGGGAATGAAACGCAGTGTTTATCAGTTTGTTTCCAGATGTTTGGTGTGTCAACAGGTCAAGGCAGAGCACCGACGACCTGGAGGATTGCTTCACAGTCTGCCTATTCCTGAATGGAAATGGGAGTTTATCACTATGGACTTTGTGACCCATTTGCCGGTATCCCCGAGGAACTGTGATGCTATCTGGGTTGTGGTGGACCGAGTCACCAAGTCAGCGCATTTCATTGCCTATAGCCGGGAGTACAATGTGGATCGTATGGCTCGGTTGTACATTCAGGAGATCGTTCGACTTCATGGAGTGCCTGTGAGCATTGTCAGCGATCGGGACCCCAGGTTTACTTCTAGATTCTGGGGGAGTGTTCAGCGTGCGATGGGTACTACTCTCAGTTTGAGTACAGCCTATCATCCAGAGACTGATGGTCAGTCAGAGCGCACTATCCGTACGTTAGAGGATATGCTTAGAGCGTGCGTCTTGGATTTTGGTTCAGCCTGGCAGGATCATTTGCCGTTGATCGAGTTCGCTTACAACAACAGCTATCACACTAGTATTGGGATGGCACCTTTTGAGGCGTTGTATGGGCGACGTTGTCGTACTCCACTCTTCTGGGAAGAAGTGGGGGAGAGACAGGCTGAGGGACCGGAGTTTATCCAGCAGGCGATAGATATTGTTGATCAGATCAAGAAACGGATTAAGACTGCACAGGATCGTCAGTCCAGTTATGCTAATATCAAGCGTAGGCCTTTTCAGTTCGAGGTCGGGGAGAAAGTGTTTCTGAGAGTGTCACCTTTCCGCAAGATTCTCAGATTTGGCCTTAAGGGCAAGTTGTCTCCCAGATTTATCGGTCCGTTTGAGATCTTGGAGAGTATTGGCGATTTGGCTTATCGACTAGCTTTGCCACCGCATCTATCCAGTATTCACGACGTGTTCCACGTATCTCTGTTGCGACGGTATGTGGCGGATGAATCTCATATTCTGCAGCAGTTTGAGGTTCAGGTAGACAAGGATTTGACTTATGTTGAGAAACCTCTTCGCATCCTTGATTATAAGGATAAGGTTTTACGGAACAAAGTCATTCCTTTGGTTTTAGTTCAGTGGCAACGCCGAGGCACTGAGGAAGCTACTTGGGAGCTTGAGGACAGGATGCGTACAGACCATCCTGAGTTGTTTTGATTTCATTCTTTAAGTTGTATTCAGTTGCAAACTCTGTAAACGTTTGATTTGAATAAAGAATGTTTCTGATTTCTGTATTTGCATTCGGTACTTAAGATCTGATTTTGAGGACGAAATATCTTAAGTGGGGGAGAATGTAGTAGCCCGAACCCTAATTGAGTAATTAAAGGATTAATGCTAATTAAATAAATTGGGGATTGGACGGATCGGAAGCTCCGAAGGGACGATCGGAAGCTCCGATCGGGATCGAAAGCTCCGATGAGGATCGGAGGCACCGATGATATTACGTCATCCATGACGTGTGGCTGGATCGGAAGCTCCGATCAGGACCGGAGGCTCCGATCACCCCTATCCGGAGTCATCAAGTGATATTTTGACACGTCGCAGATCAGGATCTTCGGAAGCTCCGATGGCAGGATCGGACGTTCCGATCCAGGTTCGGACGTTCCGATCGAGGATCGGAGGCTCCGATCGTTGTCTATAAATAGAAGGCCGAGACTTCATTTCTCCTTGCCAATTCCGGATTTCTTCTCTATTTCTAGTCATATTCGAGCTGTTCTAGTCTTCTTAGGCTTGGTCCGGAGGTCGGAGAGGCGTTCGATAGTCGTAGCGGAGTTGTGCCCAAGTTCTGGAGGCATCGACATCAAAGGGCTAACGACGGACGAAGGTATGGCTTTTGCTTCCTATAAATATTTAGGAGTATGCAATAGCTTAGTTAAGGCTTTTAGAGCACTTTGATGATAGTGGTATCATTTGGCAGTGTAGAGCAGACTATAGGCGTGGACCTAGAGTTGGTAGAGCTTGCACTGTATTGAGGTACGAAAGTACTGTTCGAGATATCCTGACTGAGTATGCATGTATTATATGACTGCATGATTTATATGCCATGATATTATGCTGCATTCATTTGCATCTTGCTGTATCTCCTTCGAGATGTCTGTTAGTAGGGTTGTACCCTATCCTATTAGTGGATGGACTTCCATCGATTTGTGTCCGGCGTATCCACAATTATCTCGGTATGGGAGCCACCTCCTGAAGCGACGGCACAGCGTGCTACATACCAGGGCCCGGTCTGTCTCTGTTATCTGATCCTTGACCTCGAGTCTATAGGGAGTTCACTTTGCATGCATGTATACTCATACTCTCGCACTGAGCGTTTTATGCTCACGTCTCGTACTCTGTATTTTCTGGACACCCTATTCCATGGGGCAGGTTTGCGATTGGACGAGGAGGGTGGATCCAGGAGGGGCTAGTCAGTGGTTGGCCAGCTGGAGCTTCGTCTAGGCTTTATTACTGTTGTTTGGGTTTATACAGCTATTCGATTTGGTTGTATATTATTGGATAATTACAGATTCCTTTACTTGGGATTGTATAATGTTATTGGTTTCCGCAGTTTTATTCTGATATCTGTTTTATTAAGTTAATTGCATGCCTAAGTTCTGTTTAGTAGGTGATCTGGGTAAGGGTCACTACATCATCACCTGCAAATCATTGCAAATGTGAGATCCACATCCGGTATCCAATACCCAAGAAGTAGTATTAAGTGAAACATTTATTTCATTGTAAAACATACCCTTTGTAGTTCGCAACTGCTCGAGGTATTCCTTGCAGTTACGTTTCCAATGACCGGGTTTCTTGCAGTGATGGCAAACATCTCCGGATATGTTCACGTTTGAAGCTTTTGTCTTGGCCTTCTTTTGTGGTACAATTTTCTTGGGTGGGGCAGAACGTTTCTTACCCTTTCCACTTGGCCCCTTCTTGGAGTAAGAAGAGGAGCCAACCAAGAGTACCAGTTTATCCTTTTTTAATGTGGCCTCATAATACACAAGCATATTGACTATCTCTTCAAGGGTGGCCTCTATCTTGTTCATATTGAAGTTCACCACAAATCCGTCAAACGACGAAGGAAGTGAAAGAAGTAACAAGTCCGCGTTTAGCTCATGCTCCAATGTCAAATCGAGTGTTACCAACTTTTCAATGAGCCCAATCATGTGTACCCCATGCTCACGGACCGAAGTCCCATCTCGCATGCGGCATGTCATGAGCTCTTTGACGGTGGCATACCTCTCCGACCTTTACTGAGCTCCAAAAAGTTCCTTGAGGTGGATGTGTATGTCAGCAGCATTCACGGCATCCTAAAATTTCCTCTGGAGTTCATCAGACATTGAAGCTTGCATATAGCATTTAGCCTTGACATCATGGTCCCACCATTGATCAAGTTTTGCCAATTCTTCCGGACTTATATTAGCCGGTGCTTCCTTTGGAGGATTATTTTCTAACACGTAGAAAATTTTCTCCGAGTTTAGAACAATCTTTAATTTACGGAACCATTCTGTATAGTTTGCGCCAGTCAATTTTTTTTGTTCGAGAATTGAGTATAGTGGATTGCGCGAATTCATTGTAATGAAATACTGAAAAGAAACAGACAATAATCAGTGATTATTTAATTAATTTACTAAAACATAAAATATGGCAAAATTTAATTTTATGAATTTCACTCCCACTATTTTAACGATTTCACTACCCTCTAGTAAAAACGGAAAACTCCTTTCCTTAGTGGGAACATGAAGTCCAATTGACAAATCATAGTCCCGAATAATATCAGCCAACCATAATTTTCAAAAGGTAGAGCCCAATAAATTCCAAAGTAACCCCCGTGTTTTTACCTCATGTCCAATAAGGGCCCAATAATATGACGCCGTTTATTGTGACATGTCAAGATAACCCATCAATATTAAGTTTTGATGGACGGTCGCCATGTGGATCCCCCAATAATATGAGCCAATCACATGGGAGTTCCACCCAACTTACAATGTGTGTCGATCCAATGTATAACTTTCCGACGAACGGGCCCCCCCAATAATATGAGCCGGACCGTATCCGCGGGTAGCATCTCATACATTGATCATAGATGGAAGGTAGGAACATTTAAACAATATTTAAATTCCCTTTTATAAATCTTGATATCAATTTTAAATCATATTTAAAATGAGGGATTTTAATTTTGAAAATTTGTCTCATCATGCAATTTATGTATGCTTGCGGGATTCATACAATTTAGTCTAAACATGCATACATCAATAATATCATATATTATTTAAGGATGATCGATCCCATTATCTAATCGACCCGTGGTTGCCAATCACGAGTCTAAGTCCAATCCTAGGTGATATGCAAGTATGCAATGCAATCCTATTACATTGAGCTTCCTTTTACATTTCTTCGGTCTTTATCGTCTGCTGGGCCCACCATTGTCTTCAAATCTTTATCTCCCACTAAGTCTAACAAATTTACAATAAATTTCGATGACAAGTAGGGGATACATATTTAAGGGGTGGGAACGGGCCATAAACCAAGACCACTTTTTATTACAAATGACAATTCAAATTGGGCTATAAACCAAGCCCATTAATAAAACCCAACAACAATAAAACCAAATGTAAATAACCTAACATATACCTACAAACTTGGTCATGGCAATCGATCATCCTTTTATCCAATAATTAATTCAATAATTAAATATTTGGATAACATGCAATGGCATCATATTTAAAAAGATAAAATCAAATTTTATCTTATCCTTTCATAAGATCATATATTATCATCAATTGTACCAAAATAATTGATTTTATAAAATCTAATTTAACGGATAAAATTTATAAATTTTCCAAAAATTCAAATTTATCCAAAAATCAATTTTAAAAATTTCGGACTCGAACAATTCGATCCGATGCCTCGTGAACCAATCAAAAATAATTTTCGATCGGACCAAGAACTAAAATTTCAGAATATTACAATTTTAATTAAAAAATCAATTTTAATTTTTCCCGGGCTACCCGGGACAATCCCGGGCAGCCCGCGCCCCAAAAAGGGGCCCGGGCAGGGCAGGGTAGCCCGTCGCTGCCCCTTGGGCAGCGGTCAAATCGCTACCCATGGGCAGCACCGTGCGCTGCCCTGGGCAGCGACGATCGCTGCCCGATGTGCCCATTAAATTTTAATTTAAAATTTTTGTTTTTGTTTCAAAAACCCGAGGCCAAAAATTTTGTACAATCGATTAATTTAATCGTTTGATCTGAGCAACCTGACTCTGATACCACTGTTGGAAAATGTGTTCAGATCAATTATGAATTGATACCCGGTGCAGCGAAAGTTTAAAAATTTTTTATTTCTTTATATGGAACGATTCCATATCATGGTATCAAAACTTTACGATTAAATTATGCAAGTAAAATAATAATAATCACAATTAATAATATTTTACCTCTTCAAGCAATGGCTTGATTATGGACACCAACATAATTTAATCTACTATTCTTGTATATCCCGGGAACCGATGGCTTCACGATCAATCTCCGGAATAAGGTCTACAAACAGAAAACAGAAACCCTCTGATTGATTGCATTAGAAATCAATCAGATGTTTATCGATGAGAATAAACAGATTTGATCTGTTAATTCAGAATGTAATTTTTCGCAAAAATCACAAACCGAATTTTCTCATAAAGGAGCAGAGGATTTTCGAAAATCCCCTTGAATTATTTTATGTGAATTTCAAAAATTGCTAGAATTAATTGTATCAATTTTCGAACACTACACATGTATTTATAGATAATTTTTAGACTAGATTAAGTTATGATTATATTAGGACTCTAACTCCTTAGGGCCCATAATCCATAACTTAAGCCAAACAAGCCAAGCCCGTTGTTATAGAAATTAATATAAAATTCATCGTGACTCTTATTGATAAAATGATTTTACCAATGTGCACAGAAACCATTTCTGCACCTTTTAAAGTCAAGATAATTTTTCTGAATCCGAATTCAGTGATTTCCAAAAATGCCCATCCCTATGTCATTTTAGGAAATTCCACTCCCTTTTAGTTAAGAAGTCCAACTTCTCTTTCATTAAATTTAACTCTTTAAATTTAACTATCTCAACGAGATTTAGTAATCCATTACTTGTGTGACCCTCAATGGTTCAGGGATACAGCTAGCCGTGGGCTCACAACTCCTTTTGACTCGGAACAACAATTTACGACTTGCCCAACGAATCATGGTAAGAGCGTCTAGGAACATCGCCCCATGATTCCCTAGGTATCACTGATAGTGCCTGCAAAAACCATTAGATTTTGGTTAGCGTACAGTATGGTCCCTTCATCCAAATATCCCGATCGAATCAACAACCATTGGTGCATCGAGAGTCGTTCGAGATTCGATAACTATGCATTACATCTTGGAGATCAAATAGTGACATCGCATGTGTTACTAGGAAAACCGAGTAACCTAAAACACATCATATACTCTGGCCAGAGATTCGTCACACTAATATCTTCTCAGATCGCATAGGATATCCACACTCGCAAGTATGTGGTGAATCCTTGACAACAAAGCATCGACTCCTATATGTGTCGTAACTGTACCCAATCCCAACACCTGATGACCCCAATAGAGTCGGTAAATGAGTCAAAGTACAGTACTAGCATATAGAGTCTCAATGATGTTTCAAGTAGTAAGGACTAATGGTGTACAACCAAAACCGCGGACTTTATCCACTCGATAAGTGATAACCACTTGGAAAGTCCGAATAGGGTAGTTCGATCATTCATCATATGAATATCCATTTGCATGCTTTGAACATCTCCATGTCCATTACCAATGAAACGTGGTACTTGGCATCACAAATGCTAGTCTCAATCTCGAGCGATCCTTATCCTAATTAGCGGACGACTCAATTGACTAGGAACTGTTTAGAATATACAGTGACTATAAGATGTGTTTCATAATAGTGATCTCTCTTTATTCACTATATCATCTTACTTACACTATAGTATATTCAAGGTCTTTATCAAAACATCAATAGTATATCACAATATAACAATATGAAGAAAGACAAAGAAAATGCCATAAATGAATGTAAATTATATTAAACAAAGATTGTTTATACATAGAGTCACAAAAGCCCTTAGCCACAAGTTTGCTAACCGGGCACCCACTCTTTCACCGACTCATTCAGATAAATAATAACATACAGTAGTGTGAGTAGGGATCGTTCCCACGAGGAAAGGAAAATTTAAAAGTGTTCTTTGAAAAATACTGAAAATAAATAAAAGGGAATTTTGGATTTTAAAACTAACTAACATGCAAGAATAAAAATTAAATAGAGGAAATCAATAAGAAAAAAAACTTGGTATCGGTCGACTACACCCTTGATATCATTCATTCAATCATTAATCATCTAAAAATAATTAATCCTATCAAATATTTACCATTGGAAATTTAATTCCTGTTTCACCTTAATTTTAGTTAACTAGACACAAGCGTTCTAAGTTAACCCTTACCCCATAAATTAACCCAATACAAGCAATCAGATTTAAACCCACGGTAGTATTCAAACTAGCAAAACTGATGAATCTAGACAACCCATACACAAGCGGATGAATTTATCCTAGTCAATTATTATCCCTATAATTTAATAAACTCACAAGCGGCGATTATTAATTGTAGTTGCTTCGCAAATCAGAGGTTCAAATAATTACGGATTTGAATTTCAATTTAGCATTCGATTGTATAATGAAATCCTAAGATGGCCAATCTAAAAATCTCATACACAAGCATATCAATCAATTCAGGATAATTCTTGATACTTGATAAAAATCAAACACTGAAAATCAAAATCTCATAAATAAACAAAATCAAGGGTCTTGTCTTCCTCAACCAAGTACTAAAACTAGAAAATTAAAATATAAGAATAGGGAAGAAAGAACCCAGCCGCAGATCGTTCTTCGCTGCCTTCTTCCGCCGATCTGATCTCGCCTCCTTCTCTGATCTGATGATGCCTATTTTGCGTCCAAAGATTTGTATTTATATGGCTTTGAAAATCCCACGAAATAAAGCCCGCAAAATAGGATTTTAAATTTCCGAAATTCTATTTTTTGCGACAGCGCGGGCGCTCAGTAACATCACGCGGGCGCGCCTTCCTCACGTCAATTCAATCTTCAAAAACTTCCAGATCACACGGGCGTGCCATTTCCTCGCGCGGGCGTGCCTTGCCTACGTATTTTCATTCTCAACTTTCCCAGCGAAGGAGCGGGCGTTCACTTCACTTGCACGGGCGCGCCTTTGGTCCGCACAGCTTCAATTCACACACAGAACAAATCTTGCTCGTTTCATTCCTTATCTTGCGCGATTGCACTTCTTCCTAGCGTGACTGTGCTCCACCATGCGTGACTGCACTCCATCCTAGCGCGACTGCGCTTCTTCAGTTCTGCGCCATTCGCGAGTGCACTCCAAGTTTGCGTGTTAGCGCTTCAATCTTCTTTTGCGCGTTTGCGCTTCTGTACAACGCTTGTTCTTGTCCTTCATTCTTGCTGCGTAGCAGCTTCATCTTTGCTTCAACTTCTTCAAGGAAATCTTCATCCTCCTTCACAACATTCTCAACAGCTTCTTTGTTTCATCCCTTTCTCTTCATTCTTCAATTCTGCACAGAAGCTAGGATCTTTCTGAAGAGCAACAACTATTCTATCTTTTCTTCATTAGCGCTGCATCCTTGCTCAATCATGCATCATGCATCTTCCACCCCTTCATTGTTGCGCAGACCACAATTCTTTCCTAAATGCGCAGATGCTCCGCTTTCCAGTTTCAAGTGTCTCCAACAACACGTCAACATCTTTTCTTCTATTCCATGTCTAGCACAGCTATTCCATCTTTCCATACTTCAATGCGCAGCAAGCGCATCTCCAAGGCCACAGCTTCACGTCTTTGTTCAATTCCATGCGCAAATTCTACGTCCTACACAATAAAAACCAGGAGCATGTTATGTAGACACGGTAAAAGAAATACAAACAAAATATAGAAATAAAACACATAAATGAATGCACAAACGACAATAAAATTATACTATGATGCACGACATAAACACTACTATCAGAAACAGCTTGAGTCAGCTTGAGTCCTTTTGCATGATTCCCGGTATAGTGTTCACAGTCCAGGGAATAAGAACTTGTTACCACCCCGATCGGGATAGTAGGTGGAAGCATGACTATAGCTGTGCTCTTTTCCCAGGATCCCAAATGAACGAATTTTTAATATTGATTCTGCGAGATTGAAATCCTTTACCTCTGAACCTACAATGGTATCTTTAGGATATTTGTTTTGATTGAATTGAGTCCAGCAGGTAAGGATATGTAGAATTGATGATTGGAATACGTTTATTGAAATTATATGTTTATATGCTTTATATATATGTATTTCATACTGGGATTCATTCTCAATGTAGTTATCCAACTGTTTTTGTATTTGTATGTGTGCATGACAACAGGTGGGGCTAGAGCGAGTCAGACTCGACATGGAGAGCTTGAGACAAAGTCATAGAAGTGGAGATCTCAGGTTAAGAAGTAGTTATGCTGCCAAATATATGTTTAGAAGATGTTAGACTCGTTTGAGATTCGAAAACTTAGATTGGAGTTATTGCATCGCATTTTGGAGATATGTATGATATTGTTATATTTTGTCATGCATGTTCTATCTTGTATCTTGTGTTTAGATTTTCCTTGATTGGATTTGAGAGGTGTATTTGATGAAATATTCTGTAGAAATGCATTTGGAAAACAAAAGAACATAATTTCTGAAGTTAGGGGCTGGAACAGGGCGCGCACGAGCTGCAATATTCTGCAGCCCGAGCGCAACCCTGTGCCAACTTTTTGCCCGAAAGAATTTTAGGGAGCGCCCGAGCTTCAATATTTTGCAGTTCGAGCGCACCCCAGTTTGAAAAAAAAAACAAATTTTTTTGTTGTTTGATTAGACCTTTTCTTGAACTTGATTAAGTTTTATTTCCCAGTGAGAATTTAGATTAGCACCCGAGGTCCCCACAACAGGTGGTATCAGAGCGAAAAGTTCTTGGATTCAGATAGAAGTTGAGCGGGGTAGATTGAGTCGCATGCATCTATAGTATTGCATGATTAAAGCTCTAATTTTGGACTTTTGAAAAACCTCTAAATTTGGCTTAAAAAAGTGTTTTTAAGCACTTAAATGACCATCCAAACACCTTATAAACTAAAAAAACACTTTTTTTAAAAAAAAATGATTTTCTGGTTTGACTTTTGATATCAAACGGCCAACCTTGTCTCCTATCAGTGTGAATGAAATTTTTTGCGCGTAATGTCTTGTTCCTCTTCTTGATCAACTCAACCTTGTCTACGATCTTTTGGATCAATTTCGGTCCTTCGACCTGTTGTTCCTCTACTTCATCCCAAAATAAGGGTGTACGACAACGACGACCATAAAGGGCCTTGAATGTGTCATGTCAATACTGTGATGATAGTTATTATTATAAAAGAACTCTATTATCGGCAGGTGATCCTGCCAGGATAACCCAAAATCCAACACTTAGTCCTCAACATATCCTCTAATATCTGAATAGTCCTCTCAGACTGTTCGTCAGTCTCTGGGTAATATGCAGTACTTAAACTAAAAGTAGTACACAAAACTCGCTGAAAGTTACCCCAAAATTGCGAGGTGAACCTTCGATCTCTATCGCTGACTATGCTCAAAGGAACTCCATGCAATCACACAATCTCCTAGATGTATAACCTCGTCATGCGATCAAAAGTGAACTCGCGGTTATACGGAAGAAAATGAGCACATTTGGACAACCTGTCCATAATAACCCAAATGTCATCACACTGTTGGAGGACATAGGCAAATGGGTGACAAAATCCATTGTCACATGCTCCCACTTCCATTGAGGAATTTCCAAGCTCTGCATCAGACCACCGGGTCGTCGATGCTCAGCCTTGACCTGCTGATAAACAAGACATCGAGAGACAAACTGGTAATGCTACGCTTCATACCTGATGATTTAAACTTGCAAGAAGAGATTTTGTCTCAGTCTCATCGTAATAGATTCACTGTGCACCCAGGCAGTACCAATATGTATAAGGATCTACGTACCGGATTCTGGTGGAAAGGTCCAGGTAGAATTCAAAATTGATCGAATATTTGCGATCACGACTTCGAGTGCTACGTTTTGACGTAAGTATTATGAAGTTATATGATGTTTTAATTTTGGATATATTGTTAGAATTAAGATTTGATTGTATAAACGTGTTCTAGTATATACGACGATAGTATATCTAAGTCGCATCGAAAAAAGATCGTCGTTTGAACATGTTTGTGAATTTTTGAAGATTTTATACAATTCTAAAAATATGGGGATGTTGATCACGTGAATATGCAGCTGAATTGGTGATGCTATGATATTTAGATGATGATAATATTGATAATTATGCTTTTGGAATTATCGATTTCGAACCGTTACGCTGTCGGTTACATTTGATGAAATTCTGAAAAATGTAGATGCTGATTTCGAAATATTCATGATGAATTGAGGATGATATGATTCATAGAATGTTTAATTAATGTGTTGTGAATGAAGCTTAGAGTTGTTAGATTTACGGTTTTGAAATCGGTATACCGTCGGTTGTATTCCGGTTCTTTGATCAAGTTTTGAAGTTGTTAAGCATTAAATAAGATTGGAAAATGATTGTAAATTGTATAATACATCCTTTCAGACTTTAGTTGAAGATCATCGATCTCGAGTCGAAGTATTCAAAGAGATAATAAGATGAATCGAGAAGTAGATCAAAGAGACGATTGAATGAGCTATCAAGTTCGAATGAGCAAGATGGAATGAGCAGAATTTTAATGAGTAGAATGTTGACAGCTTGTATATGATCAAGAATGGCAAGAGTTTAGAGATTTGAATCAAGACAAAGGTATGATTCGACATTAACCTCGACAGGTAGAATGACTCGAGAATGTGGTGGTTTTCGAGTTTCTAAAATCACGTACTAGCATGATTACTTGCTCTTGTTTGATTTACTTGATCTACTTGACTTAGTTGATCTAATTGCTTGATAAATGATTATGTTTGATTAAGCTTATTTTCCTTATTTGAAATTGATGAGTATAGATTGTTAGAGATTCTAATTTTAAAGGTGGTAGATTTATTATAGAGTTGAAAAATATTCCTTTTGAGACTCAATTCTTTCGAAACCCTGAAAGCATAATCGGAAGGAAAATATTGGACGTGGTGGATTTATATATGGGAGGCGAGGGAAACAGCTTGAGTTAGCTTGAGTCATTTTGCCATGATTCCCGGTATAGTGTTCACGGTCAAGGGAATAAGAGCTTGTTACCACCCCGATCCGGATAGTAGGTGGAAGCTTGACTATAGTTGTGCACTTTTCCTAGGATCCCAAATGAACGAATTTTAAATATTGATTCTGCGAGATTGAAATCCTTTACCTCTGAACCTACAATGGTATCTTTAGGATATTGGTTTTGATTGAATTGAGTACAACAGGTAAGGATATGTAGAATTGATGATTGGAATGCTTTTATTGAAATTATATGTTTATATGCTTTATATATATGTCTTTCATACTGTGATTCATTCTCAACGGAGTTATCCGACTGTTGTTGTGTTTGTATGTGTGCATGACAACATGTGGGGCTAGAGCGAGTCAGACTTGACATGGAGAGCTCGAGACGAAGTCATAGAAGTGGAGATCTCAGGTTAAGAAGTAGTTATGCTGTCAAATATATGTTTAGAAGATGTTAGACTCGTTTGAGATTCGAAAACATAGATTGGAGTTATTGCATCGCATTTTGGAGATATGTATGATATTGTTATATTTTGTCATGCATGTTCTATCTTGTATCTTGTTTTTAGATCTTCCTATATTGGATTTGAGAGGTGTATTTGATGAACTATTCTGTAGAAATGCATTTGGACAACAAAAGAACATAATTTCTAAAGTTAGGGGCTGGAACAGGGCGCATGAGCTGCAATATTCTGCAGTCCGAGCGCAACCCTGTGCCAACTTTCTGCATGGAAGAATTTTAGGGAGCGCCCGAGCTTCAATATTTTGCAGTTCGAGCGCACCCCAGTTTGAAAAAAAAAACAAATTTTTTTGTTGTTTGATTAGCCCTTTGCTTGAACTTGATTAAGTTTTATTTCCCAGTGAGAATTTAGATTAGCACCCGAGGTCCCCACAACAGGTAGTATCAGAGCGGAAAGTTCTTGGATTCAGATAGAAGTTGAGCGGGGTAGATTGAGTCGCATGCATCTATAGTATTGCATGATTAAAGCTCTAATTTTGGACTTTTGAAAAACCTCTAAATTTGGCTTAAAAAATTGTTTTTAAGTATTCTGCGCGTAATATATTGATCCTCTTCTTGATCAACTCAACCTTGTCTACAATTTTTGGGATCAATTCCGATCCTTCGACCTGTCGTTCCTCTACTTCATCCCAAAATAAGGGTGTACGACAACGAAGACCATAAAGGGCCTCGTTGCTCGCAAAAAAAATGGGTAACGCTGCTCTCCACAAAGGTGTGCTTGCTCGATCGGTAAACTTCAACCGATCGAGCGGCCAAAAAAATGCTCAACTCTGCCGGTAACATAGGGCAGCTCGCTCGATCGGTAAAACTCTACCGATCTAGCGGCCGAAGTTCTGAAGCAATTTCCAGAACTTGCTCTGAAACTAAAACACTAAACCACAACAACTCTAAAAGCATAACTCGCTCCAACGACATGCATAATTCAATACAAATGTAGTTCTAGAGTTATACAGTATTCAAACTAATAGAACATGCTCCAGTTCTAAGTTATCAATACAATACAAATACAAGTTCGAATACAAGTGTTCGACTTTTAACAACAAAGAGTCCTCACTTCTATTATCTCAACACCTAGCCATGCGATCTCTGACTCGGTCCTGCCTCACCTGTTGCCAAGCACACACACAAAGAGAAGACAACAGCCTGATAAACCGGTGAGAATAACTCCTAGTATAAGAGACAAACATGCTATATAAAATAACCATATCAAGTAATGATATAAACAACTTTCACATAATCAAATGAAAGTGCAATGAATGCATGACTTCAAATCTCTAGATTATCAATCTCAGATAATCAAAATGCATCTCGTCTCTTCTTTTCTTCAGTTGGGATCCCGAGGATAAAATATCACAACGATCACACCGAACTCCCCTTTCGAGGTGGATGATGTATATTTCAATCCTCTAGAATTCGGAGCATTATAGAGAGTTTAAGTCTGCAATTGTAGTAATTCGCCTACAAATCCACTCAACTATAATTCCCAAAATGTCTAATTCAAAATGAAAACAATCATTTGGCTCAATATGAATGCATATGAATTCTAATACATTCAATCAATAATCTCAAGTAGTTCACATAAACATGCAAGCATGTGATTTCTCGAGGACACTCGAATCAATCCGGATTCGAGTTAATCGTCCTACTCTGTCCAATATCATCTTATACTTCTTCTCGATAGAAAGTTCTAATCCCAAACAATCAAAAGTAATTTGATTCAAAAGCTATTCGAATTCAATTTAGATAGTCAAGAAGTATAATACTATACTGTCTTCAATCTCTCGAGATCAAACTCTGCAATCACGAGTTATCTGCCTTCAAATAAATTTGTACAGAGTTGTACACAAATCAATAACATTCCACAACCCAACTCAAATACGTTTTCAACAAAACTGTTGGATCTGGAAATACAAGAAATCTTGATTTTGATGATGACAAAACTTGTTGTTATGTTTCTAACATATTTACTAAGTGTGCAGCTGCATTCAAGACAAATTGGAAGTGCTAAGATGCTGGAATTCAATCTTAGCTCAAGTTCATTTCTGGCGAGCTTCTTAGGTCAAATATATCTACCGGATGAACTTATCAGCTTGTCAACCACCTATCGTCTACTACTCACCAAGCATTGCACCTATCGACTGCTCACCAAGCAGTTCACCTCTCTACCGAAAGTCTATCTATCGATTGCTGCTTCAAGTCTATCTACCGGTTGCTACTTCAAGTCTATCTACCGGTTGCTGCTTCAAAGTCTATCGACCGCCCATATAAACCAGTCGACAGAATCTATATACCGGTTGCATCTACTAGTCTGTCGACCGTTTATTCAAACTAGTTGATAGAGACTCTCTCTAGCGGAAGGATGTCAACTGCTTACCTTAGCTGAATTCAAATCAGTACTTGAGACAAGACATCCGTTGAAAGCCATCTCACTTATCAGCTAGTTGAGAGCTTGCCCTTGGTGTGAAGAACACAATAGATTTCATAAGCTTTCACAGTAGAGTTCTTCACAACCAAACTCACTCACACATATTTGAGAGATGATCTTCATAGACTAGTTGAGTGAGAGTCTTTACACAAAGACGTTAAAGATTGTGATTGTATTCTTTACACAAAGACGTTAAAGATTGTGTTTGTAGTATTGACATAAAGACGTTAAACATTATGTAGATTGTGAGATTGCGGCCTACAATCGAGTTGAGTCTAGGAGTTCTGACTTAGGCAGTGGGTAAGTCCTAAGGTTGGAGTGGGGTGATTACAAGACGTTGTAATACTCAAAGTCTTCTAGTGGATCCTTCCCGTGGGGAAGAAGGGGTGACCTAAGAGATTGAGCTCCGAACATCCATAAATAAATTCTTGTATACCTTATCGCATTTACTTATCCTTGCAATATTTCAAACGATTTCCCAAATGCTTAACCAGTTTTTAGATGGATTATTTCGAGTGTTTTCCGCTTAGTTTTTGTAACCAAACTCGATATAATTTATCGGTGTTCGGTTCTTATTCGAACATTTCAAGAACGAGCTATTATAGCTCAAAATATTTTTAAAGTGTGTATTCACCCCCCCTCCCCTCTCTACAGACACAACCAATCCCAACAACAAAACAATCGATCGATAATCCCAAAACTCAAACCGGCGGCATAACGGCTATAAATCGATCAACTGAAAATGCCGACAGCAGTACAATAACTCATTCAACTCAGTACAACTTCCATAACATCAACACAAATCAAATCCATCAAATCTCAACTATATTTTCGAAAATCATACGAAAAATTATAATAAATCCAAACGACGTTCTATTTTCGATCCGACAGAGAATAAACGTTACTAAGTATCTCAAGAACGTCTCCGAATATCGTTCGATTCTATCTACTTCCAAAAAATCAAACTTCACAGAAATAAGAAAAACTTACTTCAGAACGGAGCTCTCTCAGTCGTGATCGTTAATATAACTTCAGAAATAATTTCTATCAGACGGATCGAGCCAAAACCCGACTTTCAGAAGCTTGGAAGCTTTTCTATTGCCTTCAATGGAATCACACGGCAAGGAGGAAGAAGATGATGTAAAAAAATAAGCTAAGTCATGCTTATATATATGTTAAAGTACAAATTTGCATTTTAGTCCTTGGAAATCCAAAAATTGCAAAATGGTCCTTGATATAAATCAAAACGGCCCTCGAATAATAAAATCTCCGATTATCTCAAATAAACTCATTTAAGACGAATTCGGGGCGTTACACAATTTGAGGAATAAAATTGAATTTGATGATATAGGCCTTGAGATTTATGATATGAGTTTCAGAAAATAAGAGTGCTTTTATTCGGTACTGCGTAGATCAGGATTAATGCGGAAGAGTGTCAGAGTAATTCTAGTATATGTACTAGATCAGCAGAGAACTAACCTAGAATTGACAGATATGTCAGTGGTTAGAATGTACAGAAGTGTTCAGATAATATATATATATATTCCGACCTTTTTGCGATGTGAACGAAGTTCTATATTGAGTTGGTTGTATGGTACGAAGTTATTATGAAAAATCGTAATATGATTATTTGTATTTCATTTAAAATATTATTTTAATAATAATTGATTTTTTAAATTAAATAATTTATTATTTAAATAATTTATAATTATAATTGATATTTTGAATATATTTACATATTTTTTTTAGTTTTCAAACGGTAATATATATTTTTGGTCTGTTTATATGTATTTTTGAGTTTTTAAAATTCAAAATATATTATTTATTATATTATACTAGCAACCGTGGCACACGCGTTGCGTGTGTAAGAAAAAAATGTGACAAACACGTGCAGGTGTAACTTAATACATGTGCCTTAAATAAATTTATTTTAATTCAGTTAAATAAGATAACTAAAATATATAAAACACATACACATACATATCATGTACCTTTTACAAAGGGTTGAACAAAAAAAAAATGAAAATACAATCCTAATATATACATGTTCTACAAATAAGCAATTATCTTAGTTACACTTGAAAGAGATTCCTGCATTTCAATTTCTGAACTTAAACCTCCCTCAATTTCTGAACTTAAACTTCCCTCAACCCCATTTTGCATTTTTGATGTGTGGACTTGTAGTAATTGTAGGAACCAAAGAATCGTTGCTGCATAGAATCCAATGTCATGGTGTTGTAATTTCTAAAAAAATAATAGATGAAAACCATTAACATACTCATGCGCCAACATAAAAATTTCAAGAAAAAATGTTAATGAAAAATAATTCTGACTAATTAAAAAAAATCTTGGGAACATAAAATTTTAGGATACTAAGAAGAAGACAACATTACATCAAGTAGTCATGAGCAATATTTGAAAACTTAGAATGAAGACACCTACAAAAAGGAAACACACAAAATTTTAAAATGTGTAAATGAAGTAAAAACGTGGCAAACGGAAAAATAATAATAATTTCATTCTGAACTAAATAAAATTTATAGTATTTATCAATTATTAAATCATACGATTTATAAGCTAGCTTCAATATGCATAATCAAGCATGAAATTTAAAGATATACATAGTTAGACAGATATATATACATCGCTTTGATCGCAAATAATTTTTGTTACTATGCCTCGTAAAATTTCCAAAATTAAAAATTATTTAGAATATTGATTGATGCTAAAATAGGAACAAAATTCATCACAAAGGCCACATCATATCACATGACCCCATAATAAATAACTCAAGATAGGTCATAATTGATCATACTATATATATATACCATTTAGAAAGCTAGCCCAATTCTTAAAAATGATATTACCAGTAGAAAAATCTTTGATGAAATCTAAAGTGAATAGTCTTTTCGACAAAATACTATGTACTCGGATTAGATATTGGGAGATTTATGAATGTACAGAAAATAAAAGAGTCCATGAAGACTTCTCAATGATCCAAGATCTGAAATAGTTATCGTGTTATGAACGTGCTTGTAAGTTGGAGTCCCATTTTATTTATTCAAGCATGTTTTATGTCCACGATAAATTTTTAAGAGATCAAAAGAATATCCAAACATTGATTATATCTTAGGTTATCTAAGATCCATATGTACGTGGGTGGTTAAAATACAATGATAAATAAAATAGTAAGTTGAGGCAAAGGATCTTGGAAATCAACACAAAAACACATAACAAACTTGATATTAATAGAATTTTTACCTTGAAAACGAATATAAATTCTGACCTCGATAGTTTTCGATGATGAAGCAGCGATACAAAAACTCGAAAAACTATTAATACAACACAACAATACAATTGGCATATGGGAAATCATGAATGCAATACAAAGAATCGGAAAATGAGCACATACCAAACTTGAAAATGAATCAAAGTTTTTACCTTGAAACTTAATAGAAAATCTCTCCGAGACAGGCCGACCTAAATTAAGCAACGGTACGAAAACTTAATCTCCAATTATAGTCCATTTTAGAACAGAAAGAAATTATTTTAAAAAACAAAGATAATAATTGGCACCTTCAAAATCAACACAAAGAATCGAAAAATGAGAAAATAACAAACTTGTGAAGGAGTAAAATTTTAATTACCTTGTAAACAAATGAAAATTCTCACTGTGACGGATTCTTGAAGTGATTTTGAAACTGTTAAAAGGAAGGGTTCATCACTCGGTGGTTGAGAAATGGGTGGAAGGAATAACAAATGAAATAGAATTATAAAATTTAAGAATTAAAGGAGCAACCTACTTCAAAGGAATAATTATTGGGAATTTGGGAAAAAGATCCTCTGCTGTGGAGAGAGAAACAACACATGGTGTTGTGCATTAAAATATACATGGATTCAATATTCCGTGTGTATAATTAATTAAATAATTAATTATTTAATCCTGTGATATGAATTAAAGAAAGCTATTTCAATGCACAGTATCATGTGTTGTTTCTCTCTCCACAGCAGAGGATCCGGATCCAATAATTTGAGGTACCTGGAGAAGAACGGTTCTTTAATAAACATGGCGAAGAACTTGTTTTAGCGGGGTGAATCTGATGCAGTCATTGAAGAATAACCGTTTTTCAAGATAAACATGGGTAGAAAATCTGATGCACATATTGGGTAGTGGGGGAGTATTTTTCCTTCTTTAGCCAGCAATAATGAGAAGTCATGTGTATTTTGAAGGTCAAAAAGGTAATATCACTTTGGTGTAATCAAGTCAGACCAAATAAGTTTTCAAAGGGTACGGATTTTTTATAAAATAGTAAAGATTATTGTAAGGTCCAAAAATTCCACTAGCTTAATCACGATTAATTGATTTAATTATATGATTTAATGCATGTTATTTAGAATATTTAATTGTTATGTGGAATTATGTGAATTATTGGATGCCTGGAATTATGTGATTGCTATGTTATTAATTTTTTTTTTTTAAAGTTTTCAGATTGGTATTAATTTTGGGTCGTAGGTACGAGTCTAGCCTTGAATCGAGTTAAGAAAAACATGTTAAATTAAGATTAAAGGGATGCAGTGTATTTTATTGAGTGGGGGAGTAAAATTTTAAAGGATTTTAAATGTAACTAATGGGCCGTGTTGGAGCCCATTAGTCACAAAAGAAAAACGTTCAGAAATTTTATTCTGAACTCTCATTTGAACGCTCACTTTTCTTCCTCAAAATCTCTCTCAAACACTGCATCAAGGCTAGGGTTCTTCAGAGGCTCGAGGCTAGATCGTCCTACCGCTCAGGTTATTTCCAATCGAATCAATCCAGGCAAGTTTTTATTGTTTTTAAACTCATTCAAGAATATAGTTATTTTCAAGGTAAAACCCTAGGTATTTGATTGATGATCAATGAATGTTTTCTTGAAAATTTCTATGAGTATGTTGCTTGATTGTGATACGTGAAGCATTCCTGAGGTGTTCGGTTCATGTTTATCGAGTTTTGAAAGATTTGAAGGCAATAAATCAGATTTTTGGGTAAAAGTAGTTTTGAAGGTTTTGATTCAAAATCTTTGAAATGTTTGATGCATTGGTATAAGTTATTTTGAGTTTATGATGTTGTAAAATGATATTTTTTTAATGGAAAAACATCCCAAAGCATTGTGGGTTTTGAAAAAAAAATGCAAAAAAGATCAGTTTTCGGAAAAAGAGACACGACGGCGCGCCCGCACTGCCATGCAGCGCGCCCGCGCCTGTGTCGCGTAAATCTGCAAGCAAGAGGCACGCCCGCGCTGTTACGCAGCGCGACCGCGCCCACTTTGCGAGCGGACGGCGCGGCCGCGCTGGTTGAGCACGCGGACGCGCCGCAAGTTCGAAATTCCCATCCCATTTTATGAGTTTTTGAGTCCTAAAAATCATGATTTTTATACTTTAATGTATTTTAATTATTTTTAAGAATGTTCATGAAGAATTTTAAAGTTTTCAAGGTCCGAAACGGATAGAATGCCTCGCGTGGAAAAGTCAGGTTATGTATTACATGAATATGTGATTTTCTCATGAAAGTTAACTTCAAATGAAATGTTTTGACGGATTTTAAGCATGTAGCATCACGAGAAACTTTATGAGCATATACGAGATTTATGAAAATGACATGATAAGATGAATGATATGATGCATGGAAAATATTTTGATGATTTATGCGTCTTGTGGTGATTATATGGGGTATGCACTTCGGGATGAGCTCCGGAGCGGCTATCCAAACATGGCTCACGGGATGGTTATACGGGGTATGCACTTCGAGTTGAGCTCCAAAGCGGCTATCCAAAGAATGAAAGTTTGTGGGCTTAATGTCATATGCTTGTCTGATCAACAGGAAACTATGAATGGCTCGTTATGACGATTACCACACTAATCATACTTCATTTCCCCAAATATTTTTATGATATGGCTATATTAAAGTTATGTTTATTGCATGGGAGTTTAAGTTAATGTTTCCTTTTAAAGTTAGAAAATCCTTTTCTACATGCTCTTGTTGAGTCTTTCGACTCACTATACTTGAATGATGCAGGTAATGATGATGTGGATGCTTTTATTGATGATTATGTGGGCGGACATGAAGAAGAGGCAGGGGTCGGTCCAACGGACAATGAATGAGTGTGAATGCTTTAGAATAGAAGATGTTTTAAACCTTTTATTTGATGACAGGCAAACAAGTTTAAATTTTTTTTTTTAGTTGATGGCCATGTTTTGGAAAATATTTTTAGATGCTATTTTATTTTGTGCACATTTTATACGCTATTTTAATAAATAAGATGATGCTTCCGCAAAGTTTTTATTTTTACCAAATCTTTAAGTAAGTATGTTTGAGTAACGTTTCGATTGAAAAATTGGGCCGTTACAGTTTGGTATCAGAGTAGTTAGCTCTGGGTTTTTTTGCACGCATGCATTCTCACCACGACCCTGTGCTTCGTCTTCATGTCTGTAAGTTCTATGTTATGGATTGTTTAAGATGCATGATAGCTTTTGCGATTAATATTTATGCATGTTAATAAGGATGTTATGTTTAAATAACGTAATTAAGCATGTGGACTGTATGGACATTAGGATCATGGCTAACCATAGGAATCCGAACAATGAGGACAATCAGAATAACCAGTTTTTGGCTGGGTTGACGACTCTGTTGCAAGAGCAGAGTAGAGCCCAAGGGGAGCAGATTCAACAGTTAATCCAAGCACAAGCGGGAGGACGGAACAAAAATCAGCCACTACTGACTAATCCAATCTTTAAACAGTTTAAGGATCTAGGGCCGCAGGAGTTCAGAGGAAGGGCTGATCCCCTTGTAGCCGAGGAATGGGTGCAGTCAGTGGAGACCATTTTTGACTACATGCAACTCACTGATGCAGACCGTGTGAGGTGTGCCATATTTATGTTTCAGGATGATGCAAGGGTTTGGTGGCAGGGAGCCCGTTCTGCTGTGGATATGACTACGTTGACTTGGAATGGGTTCAAAGATGTGTTCTATGGAAAATATTTCACTATCAGCACCAGGACTAGACTTGCTAGAGAATTCCTGGAGCTCCGCCAAGGGAGCATGTCCATTGCTGAGTATGTGAAGAAGTTTGAAAGGGGGAGGTATTTTGTGCCCATGATTTTGGGTAATGCTGTAGAGGAGTTGAAGAATTTCACGGAGGGACTGAATGCCACTATCCGTCGTGATGTCAGGTTGAGTGGGGCACAAACATACCGAGCAGCAGTCGATGAGGCTATGTTGTCAGAAAAATATGGGAATGATATTATCAAAGAATCACAAGTGAAAAGAGCCAGTTACCAAGGGAGAGAACAACAAGGGTCTAGTCAGAAGAGGCCGTACCAGGCCCCAGCTCAGAGGAGACCGCAGCAGCAGCAGCGCCAAAACCCCAATCAGGCGCGACCTCAGGGACAGAATCAGCCGAACGCCAATGCTCCAAGGCCGGAGAATGCACCTATCTGTCAAAAGTGTGGGAAGCCACACTAAGGTCAATGCATGCTTGGGACCAATACTTGCTTTCTTTGCAAGAAGCCAGGGCATTTCGCCAAGGATTGCCCGCAGTAAAAGGATCCAATCAGGGGAAGAGTGTTGGCTATGACTCACGATCAGGTTGACCCAGATTCTGCCATTGTCACAGGTATGATCCGTATCGCTGTTTTACCTACTTTCGTGTTGATTGATTCAGGAGCTACGCACTCTTTTATATCTGTTAATTTTATGATGAAATTGGGGGTCTTGCCGGATGATTCTATTTCGAAATTTTGTGTGTCGTTACCCTCAGGAGAAGAACTGGAAAGTAGTAGTGTGGTAAGAAATTGCAAAGTTCAGATGCAGAGTCTAGTTTTGTGTGCAGATTTTATTGTTTTGAAAATGGTGGATTTCGATGCGATTTTTGGGATGGACTGGTTGTCTCGGCATGAGGCTATTATTGGCTGCAAACGGAAAACTGTCTCATTGAAAGATCAGAACGGGAAACCGTTTGCATTCCGCAAAAACTCTAAGAAGAGCGCACCAGGTATGATTTTTGCAGGAACAGCCTGGCAATTATTGAGTAATGAGTGTACAGGCTTTCTTGCGAGTCTAATTGGTGATCTGGAGGTACAGCGACCGAAACTTGTGGAAGTGGAAGTAGTGAAGGACTTTCCAGAAGTTTTTCCCGATGATGTTGCAGGATTGCTTCCAGTCAGGGAAGTCGAATTTGGGATAGAATTGTTGCCTGAAACTAAGCCAGCTTCTAAGGCACCGTACAGATTGGCACCGACCGAGATGAAAGAATTGAAGGATCAGTTGCAGGAATTACTGGATAAGGGGTTCATCAGACCGAGTGTATCACCTTGGGGTGCACCGGTGTTGTTCGTCAAGAAGAAAGATGGGTCAATGAGATTGTGCATTGACTATAGAGAACTGAACCGAGTTACAGTGAAGAACAGATATCCTTTGCCCAGAATAGACGACTTGTTCGACCAATTGCAAGGGGTAGAGGTGTTCTAAAAAATTGATCTGCGATCAGGTTACCATCAGCTGAAGGTAAAGGATGCAGATTGGCAGAAGACAGTTGTGGGGACCTCGGGTGCTAATCTAATCTTAAAGGGTGATTAATAACAAGAAATATTCAATTAGAATATTAATCTGCTTAAAAATCAAATAAATAATACAGGGCATTTGGCGACGCAAAAACTCGTCGCGAACAGATCGACAAATTTTTTTTTCTTTTTTTTTAGAGAACCCTTGATGCGCGGGCGCGCCTCCTTAGGCGCGCTCGGACCAAGTGAAACGACCCTAACTACTCGCTACTAGACTATAATTAAAATAAAGGAAAATTACGGATTTTTAAAAAAAATTTGCCATGACCTATTTGTAAAACAAATAAGCCATCAAGACTCAAACAGCAATTTAAATAAGGAAAGAAAATTGACTTCAAAACTTAAGTGCGTTAAACATAAACATGCAATCCTAGTAACCACCTCCCGGTTACAGCATAAAGTAAACTAAAGCATTTAAAATTAATTCCAACGATAATCATAAACTTGCAAAAGCGGAAAACGTACTTCAAAACATAAGCTGTAGCACAGGGAATGCACATCCTGGCTATAAATACTACAAGATCTCAAATAATACTTCATTATTACAAATTCGATAACTGTGCGGAAAAACATAAACTAAAAGGAAGCAACGGTCACCGGGCCTTGCACTACCGATGACCTCATCCCAGTAGATCATGCCCCTCCGTCTCCTCCACAAAATCCTCACCTGCAAACATTCAAGCATAGTGAGTCTAAAGACTCAACAAGCATAACTAGGATAATAACAAGGGTTTAAAATACGTGATGCAAAAACTCAACTTAAACTGTAATATGCATGAAACTAGAAAGATATAGAAATCATGCATTAATGAACTCACACTATGATAAACTTTAACTTTCATAACATTCAACTTAGACTCATGCATAACTGAAAGACTGACATCAATGCAAAACGAGTCAACTAAAATTGTGAAACTTTAACTTTTAAACTTTTCTTTACTTTTTCCTCTTAGAAATCCGATCCCTGATTTGTGACCCTCTGTTTCGATCATGATCATGGCTGCAGTGCACTATGCCGGCAAGACGACGAGATTTCTCCCGACGAACTTAACCCCTCTATGGCAAGGAGACCGAGATGCCTCCCGATCCCACATTGCCCCTCTGTGGCAAGGGTAAACAAGATGTCTCTTGCTCCTTGCCTAACCTTTATAACCTCTTGGTGAGTAGACCGAGGCATCCCCCGGCCTAGCAACACCCCTCTTGTCACAAACAGATCACTTCATTCAAAAATATTTGCTTTCTTTTCCCTTTTCATTTATAAAGACTCAACTCATACATTAAATGGCATGCAAACAAGTAAACTTCCTTTTTCTTTATTAAACTCAAGAACACGTCAAATGCACACGAATAAGCAATCTTTAAGACATGAGACTCGACTCGAAAATGTGAGTTTAAGGTGGATGAGTGGCTGCCCCTAAGTCCAAAGAAGACAACTTACCCAACAAAATCCTCAAACTTGACTTAACTCGAGCAAGTAAACCGAAAAGCCCTTAACTTTGTCATGCCTTATCCAAAACCCGTCCCTCTTGAACCGACACTCAACAAACACTCCAAATAATCCCAAGGAATAGGTGGTATCATCAAAAGATCAAAAGAGCAAATTTACAAAACACAAAAATCGGACAGCCCCTATTCAAAAGAAAAATCTGCACTTGCACCCAATTTTGAAAAATCCATAACTCACTCAATTCTTATCCGAATCGAGCCCATTTTATATCGACGCGACCACAACGTCATGAACTTTACCATGGAATAGCCTAACCCTGCCCAGCCCCGTGAACAGTGCTGCCCTGCACACTCACACACCTCCAATTCCAATAATTCAAACACTTAGCCCACTTTCCTCAACTTATCTCCACACCAAACACCCAAACACCTCAAATAACCTCTCTTAGGACTTTTTCCAAACACTTGGGCTACACTCAATCCACACTTTCACAACACATATCAAGAGCATCAAGAATTAACCATCAAAACTCCAAAATGTTGAACAATCAATCAAGACCAATGCAAGACCATTAAATACTTCAACATCAAATAAATTTCAGCCCCTACACATGCAACATTTCGAAAATTAGGTCCATATACAATCTGAAATTTCGAATTTTGGCAAGGACACTCAATTAATTCCATTTCAATGCACATATACTCAACATTAATCCACATAAACTCAACTCCCTAACATATTTAGAAAAAATCAGCCCCTAAACATGAAAAATTCGAAACCCTAACCTTCTAACAACATGCATTCTCGAAAATATTGCAAGAAATCATAAGGGTGGGGGTAGATATTACTTGAATGTGAGCCCAAAGGAGTAGCTACACTTGCCTTTCAACCTTTTACCCAATAATTTCGAAAATAAGGGGAGATGGAGGGAAGAACTCTAGGTCAAACTCCAAGCTAAGATCCTTGTGGAGCTCCTTCGGCAGTGGGGACGGCGGTGGATGGCGGCAGCGGCGGCTTGGGGCGGCGGAAGGCACTTGGCCGAGAGGGAGCTTCAAGGGAGAAGGGGGGTGGGGGGCTACTAGGGTTTAGAAGGGGCTAGGGTTTGTGTCTTGATTTTTTTATTGAAATGTTTTAATGATAGTGTAAATTAAAAGTGTAGTGTATTGTGTGTAGTGTTTTAAAATTTTACTTGTACTAGCAAAAGTACTACTTGTACTATTAAAACTTTTTACCTCAAACTTTTTGCTATTTTCAAACTTCTAAATTTAAAATTTCAACTCACAACATTTTGATTGAAATTCCACTAACCCGGATTTAATAAAATCCTATTTTATGAAAAATTTAGGAAATAACCCAAGAAAATGATAAAATTGCTTTTTGACCCCTAAAAATTCAAAATTTGCATTTTTGGCCAAAACCCCCCTTTTACCTCTAACTTAAAATCTTAAAATTAAAAATCTTGAAAATAAACCACCGAAGCCCACCGTCGTCGCCTGCCTGGATAAAAATTACTAACTAAACAGTTCAAGGCATTTAATTCAAATAAGTCAAGCAAGGCTAACTTTAACTGAAACTTAAACAATTAACTTCAAGAAATTTAAAATATAAATACTGAAAATAATTTTAGGCATGATTTTCAAATTTTAGAAGTTCTTGGTGCTACACCAAGGCACCCAAAGTGCCTTGGTTAGGCGCGGCCGCGCCTTTGGGCTGGGCGGGCGCGCCTGGCCCTCTGATTTGCCTTCCAAATAGCTGAAAAATGATGTCTTTGTCCCTGTTTTGATCCTCAAACATTGACAAACATATATAGCATGAATTTAACATCAAAATCTAGATGAAAATATGCAAATCCATGAACTAATCAAGTAACTAAACATGGAACTTGACATACAACCCACAAGATCTTACATACACTTGTTCTTGACAAACATGCATATCTATATGTTCAAATGTTCTTATTCTTGCCATACATACAAGTCTTTATGTGCAAATGTTTATAACAAAACATACACAAGATCTAGATACAAAGGTTGACAACAACTCTACTTCTTATACCCGAAATCACCACATGCTAATCTTGAACTCGTTCTTCTTACAACCTTCTTTGTCCTGTGCTCGCCCCATCTATTCCCATGCACATATACAAACATAGAAATAGCCGGATATTTCCGGTGAGAATTGAATCCCAGTATAAAACAACTAGATCATGCATAACATATAGTTCAAAGAAATACTCATATAAACATCTCAACAAGCATTAAACCAATCTATTGCAATGCATGATTTTAAAAATCTGCTATCAAGTTCTATATCGGTTCTTGGGATCCTGGGGAATAAGAACACAACAAATCTCCCACCTACTCTCCCTTTCGGGGTGGCGTTGAGCTCTTTTCCCGGACTTTAGCATACTATATCAAGTTTCTAACAATAGGAGTTGATCTATCTCCTAAAGTCCTTGATATATATCCAAACGTCCATATTCTTTTGGCGAATCTTCCATTTCAAATCTCAAAGGGTTGTTGGCTCAAGATGAATGCATCAAAATCTAGAAGCATAAGAGTAAAAGCCAACTAATAACAAGCTAGGTCAAACAAGCAAGTAAATGTGCAAATACAAGATATATAAACACATAGTATGTGTTTTTGTAAGGGCATTCAAGAAAAGTCTATTGAATGTACAAGCCCTTATTCTAAGGTTGTCTTATAAATTTCAAACTTGGTTTCAAAGCTCTTCAAATCTAATCTAGCTGCACAACAAAACCTCAATCAAAATCTGCTCAACAAACTAAGTCTTGGAAGGTAATCTTCAAAGCAAACCTTAAACTATGCTATTCCGGTTTCTCCGTTGAATTCCCGAGTTCGATGACCTTCAAAACCAATCTGAAAATAGAGCATAGCAAGCTAATTATATCAGCAAGAACTTACATAATACTCAGCTCAAACAATCTAGACTCAACTTGATCATTTTTCAAACCGACGGCGTAACGGTACGGAATCGGTAACCAAAACTGAAATCTAACCAATCAATCAATCAAACCAACTTCATATACATGATATACCAGCAAACATACATCAATATACCAGCATATCAGCAGCTATAGTTTCGAAATACATGCTGTAAAATTCACAAGAAATACAAGCGGCATCCAATCTTCGACCTGATTGCGATAATACAACACATAGAAGCTCAAGAACACATATCTAACATCAAATTCTGAGTTTTGTATCATCTCAATTTAAAAATATGCTGGATCATAAAGATACTTACACCAAATCAAAGCTCGTCTTTCAAGGATCACGGAACTATGCCCGAAATTTAATTCGATCGGACGGATCTTGAGATATTGAAGATTTAAGATGAAATTTCAAAGAATAAAATGGAAGCTCTCGGTTCTTGGCTGAAGAAAATTGTTGAAATCTGATATGTGTAAGTATATACACGTACAAGCTCAATTAAAAGCCAAGTGTCCCACTCAAAATCTAAAAATTGCACTTTGGCCCCTCACTTCTTCACTAGTTGCAATTTGTCCCTTGAAACTTTTTTTTAATTCAATTTCAATCCTAAATAATTTAAGAATATTAGAATTTAAATCTAAACTCCAAAAATTCTCAAATTAAATATTCTCGGATTAAAATTAAATAATCTCGGGCCTTACAACAGCATTCAGGACTCGCTATGGCCACTATGAGTTCTTGGTAATGCCGTTTGGGTTGACCAATGCACCAGCTGTGTTCATGGATTTGATGAACACGGTGTTTCAACCTTTCTTGGATCAGTTTGTCATAGTCTTCATAGATGACATATTGATATATTCTCGCAGTAGGGAGGAGCATCGTCAGCACTTGGCTACGGTGTTGCAAATTTTGTAAGAAAAGCAACTGTATGCTAAGTACAGTAAGTGTGAATTCTGGCTGGAGCAGATTTCATTTTTGGGTCATATAGTTTCAGCTAAGGGGATTGAGGTGGATCCGTCGAAGGTGGAAGCGGTTTGTAATTGGGCTGCCCCAAAGAATGCTACAGAAATACGAAGTTTCTTGTGTTTAGCAGGCTACTACAGGAGATTTATTCAAGACTTCTCCAAGATAGCCCTACCACTAACTTCCTTAACTCGAAAAGGTATGAAGTTTGTGTGGTCAGAACAATGTGAGAAGAGCTTTACAAAATTGATGGAAAGACTGATTTCAGCGCCAGTGCTAGCAATTCCTGAAGGCACGGGTCGCTTTGTGGTTTATAGCGATTCTTCTAAGAGTGGATTAGGAGCTGTGTTGATGGAGGATGATAAAGTAATAGCGTATGCATCTCGACAGCTGAAGGTCCATGAGAGGAATTACCCGACTCATGATCTTGAGTTGGCGGCAGTTGTTTTTGCTTTGAAGCTATGGAGACACTACTTGTACGGCGAAAGGTGTCAGATTTTCACTGATCACAAAAGCCTAAAATATTTCTTCTTTCAGAAGGAGTTGAATATGAGGCAGAGGCGATGGCTGGAATTAGTAAAGGACTACGACTGTGACATTAGCTACCATCCTGGTAAGGCTAATGTTGTAGCAGATGCCTTGAGTCGCAAGTCTGAAACATTGAACCAATTGACAGTGCAGCAGGAGTTGATTGCTGAATTTGCACGTATGAGTTTGGAGGTATTTGAACCAATGGAGGTATGCACTCTAGCAGCCTTTACAGTAGTACCTAGTTTTCTTGAGAGAATCAGAGTAGGCCAAGCTTCTGATGAACAGTTGACGTTGTTGAGGAACAGAGATGAAGCCAAGGGTGGTACATTGTACACTGTCAAAGATGGAATTGTTCATCACCGAGGTAGAATGTAGGTGCCAGCAGTAGACTCATTGAGAGAGGAAGTGATGACTGAAGCCCATACTGTTCCATATTCCATTCATCCAGGAAGTATGAAAATGTATAAGGATCTGCAATCCTTATATTGGTGGCCAGGTATGAAGAAGGACATCGTAGAATTTGTGAGTGAATTCTTGACTTGTCAACAGGTAAAAATTGAGCATCAAAGGCCAGCGGGACTCCTAAAACCCTTGTCAATACCCACATGGAAGTGGGAAGATGTCACTATGGATTTCGTAGTAGGATTGCCAGTCTCACCACGAAGGATGAACTCAATTTGGGTGATAGTTGACAGGTTAACTAAGTCAGCTCATTTTATTCCAGTCAGGAATAACTTCTCGATGAATCAGTATGCAGAGCTGTACATTCTAGAAATTGTCAGATTGCATGGAGTTCCAGCAAGGATAGTATCTGACAGGGATCCTAAGTTCACTTAGAACTTTTGGGGAAGTTTACATAGAGGATTGGGAACAAAGCTAGATTTCAGTACAGCTTTCCACCCTCAGACAGATGCTCAGTCAGAACGAGTGATCCAAATACTCGAAGACATGTTGAGAGCTTGTATGATCGACTTTGGAGGGAATTGGGAATCGAAATTACCTTTAGTGGAGTTTACTTACAACAATAGTTATCAAGCAACTATTGGTATGGCTCCTTATGAGGCATTGTATGAGAGAAGGTGTAGAACTCCCTTGCACTCGGATGAAGTTGGAGAGAGAGCTGTTTTGGGACCAGATATAGTGACTCAAACGGTGGATGTAATAGCTAAGATCACAGACAGAATGTTGACAGCTCAAAGTCGACAGAAAAGTTGCGCCGACCAGCGATGTAGAGATTTGAAGTTTGAAGTAGGTGACCATGTATTTTCAAAGGTGTCACCATGGAAAGGTGTTATGAGATTTGGAAAAAAGGGTAAATTGAGTCCAAGATATATAGGACCTTTTGAGATCCTAGAAAAAATTGGGGCTCGAGCTTACCGAGTAGCACTACCACCCAACTTGGGGGGTGTCCACAATGTCTTTCATATCTCTATGCTAAGAAAGTATGTGCCAAATCCTTCTCATGTTATCCGCCATGAGCAGTGAAATGGACGCCAGACTTGTCCTACGAGGAGATGCCTGTACAAATCTTGGACAGACAAGTTCGTAGGTTGAGAAACAAAGAGATTCCAATAGTGAAAGTATTATGGAGCAACGAGTTGGTTGAAGAAGCTACTTGGGAAACAAAACAAGATATGCGAGCACGCTATCCTGAACTGTTTGGTAAGTCGAATTTCGAGGACGAAATTTTTTTAAGGAGGGTAGAGTTGTAAGGTCCAAAAAGTTCACTAGCTTAATCACGATTAATTGATTTAATTATATGATTTAATGCATGTTATTTAGAATATTTAATTGTTATGTAGAATTATGTGAATTATTGGATGCCTGGAATTATGTGATTGCTATGTTATTTTTTTATATATTTTTTTAAAGTTTTCAGATTTGTATTAATTTTGGGTCGTAGGTACGAGTCTAGCCTTGAATCGAGTTAAGAAAAATATGTAAAATTAAGATTAAAGGGTTGCAGTGAATTTTATTGAGTGGGGGAGTAAAATTTTAAAGGATTTTAAATGTAACTAATGGGCCGTGTTGGAGCCCATTAGTCACAAAAGAAAAGCGTTCATAAATTTTATTCTGAACTCTCATTTGAACGCTCACTTTTCTTCCTCAAAATCTCTCTCAAACGCTGCATCAAGGCTAGGGTTCTTTAGAGGCTCGAGGCTAGATCGTCCTACCGATCAGGTTATTTCCAATCGAATCAATCTAGACAAGTTTTTACTGTTTTTAAACCAATTCAAGAATATAGTTATTTTCAAGGTAAAACCCTAGGTATTTGATTGATGATCTATGAATGTTTTCATGAAAATTTCTATGAGTATGTTGCTTGATTGTGATACGTGAAGCATTCTTGAGGTGTTCGGTTCATTTTTATCGAGTTTTGAAAGAATTGAAGGCAATAAATCAGATTTTTGGGTAAAAGTAGTTTTGAAGGTTTTGATTCAAAATCTTTGAAATGTTTGATGCATTGGTATAAGTTATTTTGAGTTTATGATGTTGTAGAATGATATTTTTTTAATGGAAAAACGTCCAAAAGCATTGTGGGTTTTGAAAAAAAAATGCAGAAAAGATCAGTTTTTGGAAAAGGAGACGCGACGGCGCGCCCGCGCTGCCATGCAGTGCGCCTGCGCCTGTGTCACGTAAATCTACGAGCAGGAGGCGCGCCCGCACTGTTACGCAGCGCGCCCGCACCCAATTTGCGAGCAGACGGCGCGCCCGCGCTGGTTGAGCGCGCGCCCGCGCCGCAAGTTCGAAATTCCCATCCCATTTTATGAGTTTTCGAGTCCTAAAAATCATGATTTTTATAATTTAATGTATTTTAATTATTTTTAAGAATGTTCATGAAGAATTTTAAAGTTTTCAAGGTCCGAAACGGATGGAATGCCTCGCGTGGATCAGTCAGGTTATGTATTGCATGAATATGTGATTTTCTCATGAAAGTTAACTTCTCATGAAATGTTTTGACGGATTTTAAGCATGTAGCATCACGAGAAACTTTATGAGCATGTACGAGATTTATGAAAATGACATGATAAGATGAATGATATGATGCATGGAAAATATTTTGATGATTTATGCGTCTTGTGGTGATTATATGGGGTATGCACTTCGGGATGAGCTCCGGAGCGGCTATCCAAACATGGCTCACGGGATGGTTATATGGGGTATGCACTTTGGGTTGAGCTCCGAAGCGGCTATCCAAAGATTGAAAGTTTGCGGGCTTAATGCCATATGCTTGTCTGATCAACAGGAAATTATGAATGGCTCGTTATGACGATTACCACACTACTCATACTTCATCTCCCCAAATATTTTTATGATATGGCTATATTAAAGTTATGTTTATTGCATGGGAGTTTAAGTTAATGTTTCCTTTTAAAGTTAGAAAATCCTTTTCTGCATGCTCTAGTTGAGTCTTTCGACTCACTATACTTGAATGGTGCAGGTAATGATGATGTGGATTCTTTTATTGATGATTATGTGGGCGGACATGAAAAAGAGGCAGGGGTCGGTCCAACGGGCAATGCATGAGTGTGATTGCTTTAGAATAGAAGATGTTTTAAACCTTTTATTTGATGAGAGGCAAACAAGTTTAAATTTTTTTTTTTAGTTGATGACCATGTTTTGGCAAATATTTTTAGATGCTAATTTATTTTGTGCACATTTTATACGCTATTTTAATAAATAAGATGATGCTTCCGCAAAGTTTTTATTTTTACCAAATCTTTAAGTAAGTATGTTTGAGTAACGTTTCGATTGAGAAATTGGGACGTTACAATTATATAAACGGTTTTCTAGTTCGACCGTACTCTTAAAATGGTTCGACCGATTGGATCATTTTTTTAGGTCGACCGGTTCGATCACCGGTGCAGTTATGAAAACGTTGTGCTGGAGCAGGCTGCAGATCAATAAGCTAAGAATGGATGTCGATGTTGCGGTCAATCACTACAAAAAAACTCCTCATAAAAACATTTTTTACCAGTTTGTAAGAGTGGGTTCCCAGTGAGCCAACTGTGTGGCTATGGGCTTTGATGACTCTTTGTATAAACAATCTTTTGTTTAATATTATTTACACTTTTATGGCAATGACTTTATATTACTTCATATTGTTATATTGTGATATACTATTGTTGTTTTGATAAAGACCTTGAATATACTATAGTGTATGTAAGATGTGGTAGAACATGGAGATGTCTATCATGAAATACATCTTATAGTCACTGTATGTTCTAAAACCGTTCCTAGTCGATTGAGCCGTCCGATAATAAGGATAAGGATCGCTCGAGTTTGAGACTAGCATTTGCGATGCGGAGTACCACGTTTCATTGGTAGGGAACATAGAGATGTTCGAAGCATGCAAATGGATATTCATAGGATGAATAATCGAACTACCCTATCCGGACTTTCCAAGTGGTTATCACTTATCGAGTGGATAAAGTCCGCGGTTTTGGTTGTACACCATTAGTCCTTACGACTTGAAACATCATGGAGACTCTATATGCTAGTGCTGTGTTTTGACTCGTTTACCGACTCTATGGGGTCATCAGGTGTCGAGATTGGGTACAGTTACGACACATATAGGAGTCAATGCATTGTTGTCAAGGATTCACCACATACTTGCGAGTGTGGATATCCTATGCGATCTGAGGAGATATTAGTGTGACGAATCTCTGGCCAGAGTACTTGATGTGATTTAAGAAATGGTTTCTTAGTAGCACATGCGATGTCACTAATTTGATCTTCAAGATGTATTGCATAGTTATCGAATCTTGAGCGACTCTCGATATACCAATGGTTGTTGATTCGATCGGGATATATGGATGAAGGGACCGTACTGTACGCTAACCAAAATCTACTGGTTCTTGTAGGCACTATCAGTGATACCTAGGGAATCATGGGGCGATGTTGCTAGGCGCTTTACCATGATTCGTTGGGCAAGTCGGAAAGTGTTGTTCCGAGTCACAAGGAGTTGTGAGCCCACGGCTAGCTGTATCCCTGAACCATTGAGGGTCACACAGTGTAATGGAGTTTTAATCCCCGTTGAGATAGTTAAATTTAAAGAGTTAAATTTAATGAACTAAGGAGTTGGACTTCTTAAATAAGAGTAAGGGAGTAGGATTTCCTAAAATGACATAGGGATGGACATTTTTGGAAACCACTGAATTCGGATTCAGGAAAATTTATTTTGACTTTAAAATGTGCAGAAATGGTTTCTGTGCACATTGGTGAAATCAGTTCATCAATCGGAGTCACGATGAATTTTATATTAATTTCTGAACGAGCGGGCTTTGCTTGTCGGGCCCCAGCTTATGATTAATGGGCCCTAAGGTGTTAGTGGCCTGCATTATAAATAAGTTATTTCAGTACAGAAATTACACACAACAGGTCATAATTTTTGAGAGCAAAAATCGAAAACCCTAGTCTCTCTAAAAGAAATTTCGGCCGACCCCTCCCCCTCTGCCCGAGAAAATTCCGGTCTGTGATTTTGAATCGCGGTCAGGAATAACGAATCAGATTCGTTTAATCTCTTCGCAGAAAACTTCTGATAGATTTTCTAGTGCAATCTATCAGAGGGATTTAAACCTCTGTTCGTGGACCTGATTGAAGGAGTTCATCGGTTCCAGGGAGAGACAACAAGAGCAGATCAAATCTGTTGGTGTCCATTAATCTCGTTGCGAGATTGGAGGTAAAATTTAATAACTGTTATTTAAATTTTACACACACAATAATTTAATCGTTGAACGGTTGATACCCACACTATGGAATTGTTCCATAACAAAATTTTTAAACTTCCGCTGCACCGGGTATCAATCGTGATTGATCTGACCGCCAGTTTTCCAACAGTGGTATCAGAGCCAGGTTGCTCAGATCAAACGATTAAATTAATCAATTGTACAAAATTTTTGAGTCTCGGTTTTTGAAACAAAATAAATATTTTTAAATAAAAAAAAATTTTTTTCGGGGCAAAACCCGGGCAGCGATTGGATCGCTGCCCGGTGGGGCAGCAATTGTTGCTGCCCCGGGCGGCGCACGGCGCCGCCCAAAGGGGGCGCACGGCGCCGCCCAAGGCGGCGACCGTCGCCGCCCAGGGCGGCGCACGGCGCCGCCCAGGGCTGCGCTGTGCGCTGCCCAGCGCAGCGCTGGGCGCTGCGCAGGGCAGCGCTCGGCGCTGCCCAAGGGCGGCGCTCGGCGCCGCCCAGCGCAGCGCTGGGCGCTGCGCAGGGCAGCGCTGGGCGCTGCGCAGGGCAGCGCACGGCACTGCCCTAAGGGGGCAGCCGGGCTGCCCCGGCCCGCCCCGGGTGCGGGCCGGCCCGGGAGTGTCCCGGGCGGCCCGCGGGAAAAATTATTTTTATTAATTTTAATATTTAAAATTTTATTTTTGGTCCGGTCAAAAATTGTTTTTGATTGGTTCACGAGATTTCGGATCGAATTGTTCGAGTCCGTAAATTTTAAAATTGATTTTGGATAAATTTGAATTTTTGGAAAATTTTAATATTTTATCCGTAAATTGAATTTTGAAATCAATTATTTTGGTACAATTGATGATAAGATATGATCTTATGATATATTAAGTAAAATATGATTTTATTTGTAAAATTGGATTTTATAGATAAAATATGATTTTATTTGATATAGAGATAAAATATGATTTTATATGTGAAATGAGATTTTATATATAAAATATGATTTTATCTTGTTTAAATTTGAATTGCCACAGCATGTTATCCAATAAATTAATTTTGAATTAAATGTTATTGGATAAGGATGATCGATTGCCATGACCAATTTTGTAGGTGTATGTTAGGAATTTACATTTTGTCTTTATTATTGTTGGTTTTATTAATGGGCCTGGTTTATGGCCCGATATGAATGTCATATGTAATAAAAGTGGGCTTGGTTTATAGCCCGTTCCCACCCCCTAAAAATGTATCCCCTACTTGTCATTGTTATTTAATTGTAAATACATTAGATTTAGTGGGAGATCAAGATTTGAAGATGGTGGGCCCAGCAGACAATGAAGACTGAAGAAATGTAAATTGGAAGCATATGTAATAGGATTGCATTTGCATACTGCATATTACCTAGGATTGGACTAAGACCCGTGATTGGCAACCACGGGTCAATTAGAAATGGAATCGATCATCCTATATAATATGTGATATTATGATTGTATGCATGTTTAGACATAAATTGCGTGAATCCGGCAATGCATGCAATAAATTAAATATGATGAGACAAATATTTTTATAAATAAAATCCCTCATTTTAAATATGATTTAAAATTTATATCAAGATAAATAAAGGAAATTTAAATATTGTTTAAATGTTCCTACCTTCCATCAACGGTCAATGTATGTGATGCTACCCGCGGATACGGTCCGGCTCATATTATTGGGGGGGCCCGTCCGTCGGAAAGCTGTACATTGGATCGACAAATGTTGTAAGTTGGGTGGAACTCCCATGGGATCGGCTCATATTATTGGGGGATCCACATGGCGACCGTCCATCACAACTTAATATTGATGGGTCATCTTGACATGTCACTTTAAACGGCGTCATATTATTGGGCCCTTATTGGACATGAGGTAAACACATGGGGGTTGCTTTGGAAGCAATTGGGCTCTACCTTTTGAGAATTATGGTTGGCTGATATTATTCGGGACCATAAGTTTGTCAATTGGACTCCATGTTCTCACTAAGGAAAAAGTTTCCCGTTTTCACTAGAGGGTGGTGAAATCGTTAAAATAGTGGGAGTGAGATTCATAAAATTAAATTCGCCTATTTTATGTCTTAGTAAATTGTTAAACAATCATTGATATATGTCTGTTTTTCCTTTTCAGTATTTCATACAATGAATTCGCGAAATCCTTTATTCTCGATCCTCGAACAAAACAAGCTGACTGGCGCCAACTATACGGAATGGTTCCGGAAGTTGAAGATTGTCTTAACTTCGGAGAAAATGCTCTACGTGTTAGAGAAAGCACCTCCGAAGGAAGCACCAGCTGACATAAGTCCGGAGGAATTGGCCAAACTTGATGCATGGTGTGACCATGACATCAAGACCAAATGCTATATGCAAGCCTCGATGTCTGATGAACTCCAGAGGCGATTTGAGGACACGGTGAATGCTGCTGACATTCACACGCAACTCAAGGAACTTTTTGGGGCTCAGTCGAGGGCTGAAAGGTTCTCTACTGTTAAGGAGTTGATGACGTGCCGCATGCGTGAAGGGACTTCGGTCCGTGATCATGGGGTACGAGTGATTTGGCTCATACAGAAGTTAGCGACCCTTGATTTGGTGTTGGAGCATGAACTCAATGTGGACTTGCTGCTTCTATCTCTTCCTTCTTCATTTGATGGATTCGTGATAAATTTTAATATGAACAAGATAGAGGCCACCCTTGAAGAGATGGTCAATATGCTCGTTACATATGAATCCACACTTAAGAAGGATAAGCCAGCTTTCTTGGTGGGCTCCTCATCTTCTGCTAAGAAGGGGCCAAGTATGAAGGGCAAGAAACGTTCTGCCCCACCCAAGAAAGTGGAACCCGAGAAGAAGCAAAAGACAAAGGCTTCAAACGATGGAAAATCCAAGGATGTTTGCCATTACTGCAAGAAGCCGGGTCATTGGAAGCGCAACTGCAAGGAGTATCTTGGGCAGTTGGGAACTGCAAAGGGTATGTTCTATATCGAAATAAACATGTCACTTAATACAACTTCTTGGGTATTGGATACCGGATGTGGATCTCACATTTGCAATGATTTGCAGGTGATGACAAGAAGTCGCAGGCTTAGAATGGGTGAGACCCAGCTGAGGCTCGGGAATGGTTCCAGAGTTGAAGCTACGGCCATTGGAGATGTTTGTTTGATTTTGCAGAACGGTTTTAAATTATTGTTGAGAGATGTTTTATTTGTGCCAGATTTAATTAAAAACATTATTTCTATTTCTATGCTTGATAGAGATGGTTATTCTTGTAATTTTGTGAATGGGATTTGCAGTATTTACAAGAATGAATGTTTAATTGGAAATGGACAACTTGAAAACGATCTATACAATTTAAAACTAAAAGACGTTCCAGTAAATTGTATTGACAAACCGGCGACAACAAACAAAAGGAAAATCGATAGTCAAAACCCGGCAAACCTATGGCACGCTAGGCTAGGTCATATTTCCTCAAGGAGGATGAACAAGCTAGTGGGAGAGGGCATGTTTGATATGTCTGATATTAACTCTCTACCTACTTGTGAATCCTGCCTAAAAGGGAAAATGACTAAATCTCCTTTTAAGGGGAAGCCTGAACGTTGTCAGAATCTGTTGGATTTGATCCATACAGATGTTTGTGGTCCATTTAGAGTAGGGACTCAACATGGCCACACCTACTTCATTACCTTTACTGATGATTATTCTAGGTATGGGTATTTATATTTAATGAAATATAAGTCTGAAGCATTTGAAAAGTTCAAAGAATTCAAGGCTGAAGTAGAAAACAAGCTAGGTAAAAGTATTAAAGCACTTCGATCTGATCGAGGTGGAGAATACTTGAGTACCGAGTTTTTGGACTATCTAAAAGAGAATGGGATTCTCTCTCAGTGGACTCCTCCTATGACACCACAGCTTAATGGTGTATCGGAGCGTCGTAATCGAACTTTGTTGGACATGGTTCGATCTATGATGAGCTTCACTGAGCTTCCACCTTCGTTTTGGGGCTATGCGCTTGAAACGGCGGTATTGTTGTTGAACAACGTCCACACTAAAGCAGTGGACAAAACACCATACGAGTTATGGAATGGCAAAGCTCCTAAGTATTCGTACTTGAGGATTTGGGGATGTCCTGCTTACGTGAAACGGACAGTGGGAGATAAGTTGGATAGTCGATCCAGCTTGTGTTATTTTGTGGGGTATCCGAAGAATTCAATCGGATATTATTTCTATTATCCTGCTGAAACAAAGGTGTTTGTTTCACGGAATGCCACCTTCTTGGAGAAGGAGTTCTTATTGGATAAGAAAGGCGAGATGATGGAACTCGAAGAAGTTCGAGAAGAACCCGAAATACAAAATAACGATCCCACACCTCAGGAACCATTGCTGGACACGCCTGCACCTAGAAGATCCGAGAGGACTTCTAGACCTCCAGTTCGATATGGTCTTCTTCTTGAAGAGGGTCAAGATGAACCCGACATTGGATGTGATCCAAGAAGCTTCAAGGAAGCAATTTCTGATGCGGATTCGAATTTATGGCTTGAAGCTATGCAGTCAGAATTGGATTCGATGCATACTAACCAAGTCTGGTCTTTAGTGGATCCTCCCGATGGAATTGTTCCAATAGGGTGTAAATGGATCTACAAAAGAAAGCTTGGGCCTGATGGTAAGGTATTGACCTACAAGGCGCGATTGGTGGCGAAAGGTTACACTCAAAGGCAAGGAGTTGACTATGATGAAACCTTTTCACCAGTTGCAATGTTCAAGTCCATAAGAATCCTTATTGCCATAGCTGCATGGTATGACTATGAGATATGGCAAATGGATGTGAAGACTGCTTTTCTTAATGGAGACATTAAGGAAGAAATCTATATGAAGCAGCCTGAGGGGTACACATCCATGGGAAGCGAGCATAAGGTATGCAAGCTTCAGAGATCAATTTATGGTCTAAAACAAGCATCAAGAAGTTGGAACCAGAAATTTGATGAAACAATTAAAGACTTTGGTTTCATCAAGAACCCGGAGGAACCTTGCGTGTACAAGAAAGTAGTTAAGGATGCGGTGACATTCTTAGTACTTTATGTTGATGACATCCTACTCATTGGGAATGATGTAGGGATGTTGCAGTCAACAAAGATATGGTTATCAGGTAGATTTTCGATGAAGGATTTGGGTGAGGCATCCTACATTCTTGGGATACAGATCTATAGGGATAGATCTAAGAGAATGATAGGACTCACTCAATCAACCTACATCGATACCATATTGAAACGGTTTTCAATGGATGGGTCCAAGAGAGGACATCTACCCATGTGTCATGGAGTTTCTCTATCCAAGTCTATGTGTCCCAAGACTGATGCAGAGATAGAGAATATGACACATGTACCATATGCGTCAGCTATAGGTAGTATCATGTATGGGATGATATCTACCAGACCGGATGTAGCATTTGCTCTGAGTGTCACGAGCAGATATCAGTCTAATCCTGGTCAGATGCATTGGAAAGCCGTGAAGGACATTCTTAAGTACTTGCGAAGGACTAAGAATATGTTCATGGTTTATGGAGGACGAGAACTCAAACTGGAAGGCTATACCGACTCTAGCTTCCAAAGTGATGTGGATGACTCGAAGTCAACCTCTGGATTTGTGTTCATGCTCAATGGCGGTGCTGTCTCTTGGAAGAGTTCCAAGCAGGACACCACAGCGGATTCCACCACTGAGGCTGAATACATTGCAGCATCAGCTGCTGCTAAAGAGGCCGTTTGGATGAGGAATTTCGTCCAAGAGTTGGGCGTCATTCCTGAATTTGTTGGTCCAGTCCCGGTGTACTGCGACAACACGGGTGCCGTTGCTCAAGCAAAGGAACCAAGGTCTCATCAAAGATCCAAACACGTACTGAGGAAATACCACATAATCCGGGAGATTGTGGAAAGAGGAGACATCAGTGTCGAACGAGTGGCCTCTGCAGACAATATCGCTGATCCACTTACTAAGCCTTTGCCAGGACCATTGTTTGACAAACATCGCGAAGCAATGGGTCTACGTAGTATGACTAGTTGGCTATAGGGCAAGTGGGAGATTGTAAGAGTGGGTGCCCAGTGAGCCAACTGTGTGGCTATGGGCTTTGTTGACTCTTTGTATAAACAATCTTTTGTTTAATATTATTTACACTTTTATGGCAATGACTTTATATTACTTCATATTGTTATATTGCGATATACTATTGTTGTTTTGATAAAGACCTTGAATATACTATAGTGTATGTGAGATGTGGTAGAACATGGAGATGTCTATCATGAAATACATCTTATAGTCACTGTATATTCTAAAACCGTTCCTAGTCGATTGAGCCGTCCGATAATAAGGATAAGGATCGCTCGAGTTTGAGACTAGCATTTGCGATGCGGAGTACCACGTTTCATTGGTAGGGAACATGGAGATGTTCGAAGCATGCAAATGGATATTCATAGGATGAATAGTCGAACTACCCTATCCGGACTTTCCAAGTGGTTATCACTTATCGAGTGGATAAAGTCCGCGGTTTTGGTTGTACACCATTAGTCCTTACGACTTGAAACATCATGGAGACTCTATATGCTAGTACTGTGCTTTGACTCGTTTACCGACTCTGAGGGGGTCATCAGGTGTCGAGATTGGGTACAGTTACGACACATATAGGAGTCAATGCATTGTTGTCAAGGATTCACCACATACTTGCGAGTGTGGATATCCTATGCGATCTGAGGAGATATTAGTGTGACAAATCTCTGGCCAGAGTACTTGATGTGATTTAAGAAATGGTTTCTTAGTAGCACATGCGATGTCACTAATTTGATCTTCAAGATGTATTGCATAGTTATCGAATCTTGAGCGACTCTCGATATACCAATGGTTGTTGATTCGATCGGGATATATGGATGAAGGGACCGTACTGTACGTTAACCAAAATCTACTGGTTCTTGTTGGCACTATCAGTGATACCTAGGGAATCATGGGGCGATGTTGCTAGGCGCTTTACCATGATTCGTTGGGCAAGTCGGAAAGTGTTGTTCCGAGTCACAAGGAGTTGTGAGCCCACGGCTAGCTGTATCCCTGAACCATTGAGGGTCACACAGTGTAATGGAGTTTTAATCCCCGTTGAGATAGTTAAATTTAAAGAGTTAAATTTAATGAACTGAGGAGTTGGACTTCTTAAATAAGAGTAAGGGAGTAGGATTTCCTAAAATGACATAGGGATGGACATTTTTGGAAACCACTGAATTCGGATTCAGGAAAATTTATTTTGACTTTAAAACGTGCAGAAATGGTTTCTGTGCACATTGGTGAAATCGTTTCATCAATCGGAGTCACGATGAATTTTATATTAATTTCTGAACGAGCGGGCTTTGCTTGTCGGGCCCCAGCTTATGACTAATGGGCCCTAAGGTGTTAGTGGCCTGCATTATAAATAAGTTATTTCAGTACAGAAATTACACACAACAGGTCATTATTTTGAGAGCAATAATTTCGAAAACCCTAGCCCCTATTCTCTCTCAATTCGGCCGATCACCCTCCCACTCTGTCAGAGAAATTCCGGTCTGTGATTTTGAATCGCAGTAAGGAATAACGAATCAAATTCGTGTATTCTCTTCGCAGAAAACTTCTGATAGATTTTCTAGTGCAATCTATCAGAGGGATTAAACCTCTGTTCGTGGACCTGATTGAAGGCGTTCATCGGTTCCAGGGAGAGACAACAAGAGCAGAATTGTTCTGTTGGTGTCCATTAATCTCGTTGCGAGATTTGAGGTAAAATTTATTTAATTGTTATTTAAATTTTACACACACGTAATTCAATCGATGTATGGTTGATACCCACACCATGGAAACGTTCCATGAAAAATTTTAAACTTCCGCTGCACCGGGTATCAATCGTAATTGGTCTGGGAACTCGCCAGTTTTTCCAACAAAGCAGACAAAGGATCAACAGGCAAGGCATGCATCACAACAAAGTTCTCAGATAAGAAAGAATGAGATGCACCTGTATCTATTAGAATATATGCAGGATAACCAAAAATCTTACAGTTACCTGTAATCACATCATTCGGTGCAGCCTGAGCCTCATCTTCGTTTAGAGCAAACACTCTAGCCTGCGGTCGGGAAAGTTGGTTCGAACTCTGATTACCTCCCTGATGGTTCTGCCGTGGTGGTTGGAAGGAGTGAACTACAGTAGCCTGTCTCCCAGGCTAAGATGACTGTCGAGAGGCATTCCAGCTCTGAGCTTGGTCAGAACCTTTCTGAGGACACTGTCTGGCATAATGTCCTGTCTGCTGACAGATGAAACAGTTCCCAAATATCCCTCTGCATTGATCACTGGAGTGTCATCCTCCACACTTGTTACACAAATCTCCAGATGAACCCGTGACCGGGCCAAAACTGAACTGCCTCGATCCACTCGAGCTCAAAGAGCTACTCCCGGATTTCTTGAACTGCTTTCCCTTAGGACGGAAATAGTTCTTCTTGCTTCCTCCACTGCTTCCACCTTCATTCATCTGATGCTGATTCTGATACTGTCTCTGCTGTTGTTGAGGCATGAACTGATTCTCTCTCTGTTTTATCAATCCCGCTTCCGCTCCCTTGACCTGATCCATCGCATCAGAAAAATTGTCTGGCCTACCAGTATTCACCAAGGTAAAAATATCAGGACGCAAACCGTTAATGAATTTGTCTGTCTTAGCCTCCTCATTGTCAGCAATATGCGGAGCGAATCTCAACAAACTGTCAAACTTCGTAACGTAATCCTCTATAATCATGTTACCCTGCCTCAAATTTGCAAACTCGGCACATTTTTCTTTTCGATAGGAAACCGAAAAGAATCTCTTATAGAACTCTGATCTGAAAAGTGCCCAAGTAATTGCTGTACCTTTATTCTCTTTGGCCCTCTTGGTCGTCATCCACCAACTCTTTGCCACTCCCTGCCGTTGATGGATAACCAGTCTAGTTTTGCGATCGTCAGATCGAGCGAATCAAATAGCTGATCTAAATCATCAAGCCCACTCTCACAATCAATAGGATTCTCTTTCCCATTCAAATACGGCGGCCTGAACGATTGAAACCTTTTCAGTAAGGCTTCCATAGGAGTGATCGTATCATCCATCTGTACCACCGCTCTATTACCCAGAACCCACGGAGGAGTCGTAACCGAAGGAGTTTCTGTCGTAGGAATAATCGAAGGATTATTCATGTCTAGCCTTCTTCGAGTACCCATCTAAATTCACAGGGGTTAGAACAAAGATAATTCAATTCACATCTCATCATTTCAGTGTCACAAAACCTCTGATCTTCGTACTAAATTCGATAGATGGAACTCAGATTCAATGCATGAATACAATTTATATCTCAATCAAATCACGCTTATAATTTAAATCACAGAGTTAAGTAATTCAAATAATTTTCAATCACTTAGCATGCTCGCATATTCTTCAATCATCAAAAGAATAAAATCAATCACATGCGAGAAATTAAATTCAAGCGGACTCAATCTACCCCGCTCATTTCAAAAATTAAAGTCCAGAAACTTATCGCTCTGATAACACTTAATATGAGGCCTCAATTCTAATCCTCTAATCTATTACAAAGCATACAAGCCTATACTAAAAGCCAAGGCATAATCAAATAAAAAAAAATTTATTTTTTTTCATTCAAAGAGGGGTGCGCTCGGGCAGTAGAAAACTACCGCTCGGGCGCTCCCAACCCGAGAGCACCCCGCTCGGGCGGTAGTTTTCTACCGCTCGGGCGCCGGGTGTTTTATGCGAAAAACAGGGGCTGCGCGCTCGGGCGGCTATAAAGTGCCGCTGGGGCGCACCCCCTTCTGAAGGAATTCTCAGAATTCCAGCAGCTCCTTGATATATACATCATATAAATAATGCAATACAATTTCAAGCATTCTTCCAAGTTCATACATGCTTTCAAAACATAATTCTAGATTTGTACAATATTCGATTCAATAGAACATATTTAGATTCTAAGTTCCAAAATACAAAACATAAGAGTTCAACAAGAAGTTAACTCCTAACTTCAAGACCTCGCTTCTAATTTCTTCTTCCTCTATCCTTGATTCCTCTGGCTCGTTCCCGCCCCACCGGAAGCCAAGTACACATACAAACAAAGACAACAGCCGAATAATCCGATGAGAAACATTTTTCCAGTACAAGAAAATTATCACGCAATATCAAATAAACATATCAATCAGGATATGCTTCATCTACACATATTCAATCAAGTACAATCAAATCCATCAAGTACATTAATTAAAATGATATGCATGGATTTCAAAACATCAGGATTATCAGACTCAGATAATCAAAGAGAATTATTTCTTTCTTTCTTTCTTTCTTTCTTTCTTCGGTTTTGGATCCCGAGGTTAAAACATCCTACCATCACACCGACACTCCTCTCGAGGTGGACGAGGTATATTTTAATCCTCTAGACTCCAGAGCATTATAGTGAGTTAATCGACAAGGTAGTAAATCTCCTACCAATACACTCGACTATAATCCCTAGATCGTCTAATTCAAATTGAAATAAATCAAGGCTCAATATGAATGCATATGAATCTCATTCATTCAAATATCAATTCAATAAAATAACAAGAAAGCATATAAACATGCAGTATGTGCTTTTCTTCTAGGACACTCGAACCAATTCCAGATTCGAGTTAATCGTCCTATTCTAATCCAAGTCATCTTATACCTCTTGTTCTTGTCGTTCACAGTCGTCGATCTGTAAAACAACATTCTCAAATCAATATCTAAACCACCAAGTTCAATGAGCGATAAAGAAGAATATCGATACTATACCGGCTCAACTCTTCTAAAAATGATCAAATCTGCAAAGCTCTCAACTCCAAGGACTCCAATCAATCTATCAGAAGAAGTCACAAAGATCAATATCGACATCAAAAACTCAATCAAACTTGATACTCAATTCAAATGAAAACTCGATTCAAATCTCAAACTGATCAAACCAAAAACACCGATAGCAAGATATCAATCATCTAAACTCATAATCAACCTCAAACATCAATACCAAATCAAACCCAACACATCTAAAAATCCTGTAGTGACCCTTACCCGGATCACCTACTAAACAGAACTTAGGCATGCAATTAACTTAATAAAACGGATATCAGAATAAAACTGCGGAAACCAATAACATTATACAATCCCAAGTAAAGGAATCTGTAATTATCCAATATTATACAACCAAATCGAATAGCTGTATAAACCCAAACAACAGTAATAAAACCTAGACGAAGCTCCAGCTGGCCAACCACTGACTAGCCCCTCCTGGATCCACCCTCCTCGTCCAATCGCAAACCTGCCCCATGGAATAGGGTGTCCAGAAAATACAGAGTACGAGACGTGAGCATAAAACGCTCAGTGCGAGAGTATGAGTATACATGCATGCAAAGTGAACTCCCTATAGACTCGAGGTCAAGGATCAGATAACAGAGACAGACCGGGCCCTGGTATGTAGCACACTGTGCCGTCGCTTCAGGAGGTGGCTCCCATACCGAGATAATCGTGGATACGCCGGACCCAAATCGATGGAAGTCCATCCACTAACAGGATAGGGTACAACCCTACTACAGACATCTCGAAGGAGATACAGCAAGATGCAAATGAATGCAGCATAATATCATGGCATATAAATCATGCAGTCACATAATACATGCATACTCAGTCAGGATATCTCGAACAGTACTTCCGTACCTCAAAACAGTGCAAGCTCTACCAACTCTAGGTCCACGCCTATAGTCTGCTCTACACTGCCAAATGATACTACTATCATTAAAGTGCTCTAAAAGCCTTAACTAAGCTATTGCATACTCCTAAATATTTATAGGAAGCAAAAGCTATACCTTCGTCCGTCGTTAGCCCTTTGATGTCGATGCCTCCAGAACTTGGGCACAACTCCGCTACGACTACCGAACATCTCGCTGACCTCCAGACCAAGCCTAAGAAGACTAGAACAGCTCCAAAAGGACTAGAAAGGAAAGGAGAACTCGGAATTGGCAAATGAAAGTGAAGCCTCGGCCTTCTATTTATAGACAACGATCGGAGCCTCCGATCCTCGATCGGAACGTCCGATCCTGCCATCGGAGCTTCCGAAGATCCTTATCTGCCACGTGTCAAAATATCATTTGTTGACTTCGGATAGGGGTGATCGGAGCTTCCAGTCCTGATCGGAGCTTCCGATCCAACCACACGTCATGCCTGACGTAATAACATCAGTGCCTCCGATCGCTCATCGGAGCTTCCGATCCTGTTCGGAGCTTCCGATCGTGCCTTCGGAGCTTCCGATCCGTCCGATACCTAATTCAATTAATTAGCATTAATCCTTTAATTACTCAATTAGGGCACGGGCTACTACATTCTCCCCCACTTAAGATATTTCGTCCTCGAAAACAGATCTTAAGTACCGAATGCAAAATACAAAAATCAGAAACATTCTTTATTCAATCAAACGTTTACAGAGTTTGCAACTGAATACAACTTAAAGAATGAAATCAAAACAACTCAGGATGGTCTTTACGCATCCTGTCCTCAAGCTCCCAAGTGGCTTCCTCAGTGCCTCGGCGCTGCCACTGAATTAAAACCAAAGGAATGACTTTGTTCCGTAAAACCTTATCCTTATAATCCAGGATACGAAGAGGTTTCTCAACATAAGTCAAATCCTTGTCTACCTGAACCTCAGATCGCTGCAGAATATGAGATTCATCTGCCACATACCATCGCAACAGAGATACGTGGAACACGTCGTGAATGCTGGATAGATGCGGTGGCAAAGCTAGTCGATAAGCCAAATCGCCAATACTCTCCAAGATCTCAAACGGACCGATAAATCTGGGAGACAACTTGCCCTTAAGGCAAAATCTGAGAATCTTGCGGAAAGGTGACACTCTCAGAAACACTTTCTCCTCGACCTCGAACTGCAAAGGCCTACGCTTGATATTAGCATAACTGGCCTGACGATCCTGTGCAGTCTTAATCCGTTTCTTGATCTGATCAACAATGTCTATCGCCTGCTGGATAAACTCCGGTCCTTCAGCCTGTCTCTCCCCCACTTCTTCCCAGAAGAGTGGAGTACGACAACGTCGCCCATAAAACGCTTCAAAAGGTGCCATCCCAATACTAGTGTGATAGCTGTTGTTGTAAGCGAACTCGATCAACGGCAAATGATCCTGCCAGGCTGAACCAAAATCCATGACGCACGCTCTAAGCATATCCTCTAACGTACGGATAGTGCGCTCTGACTGACCATCAGTCTCCGGATGATAGGCTGTACTCAAACTGAGAGTAGTACCCATCGCACGCTGAACACTCCCCCAGAATCTAGAAGTAAACCTGGGGTCCCGATCGCTGACAATGCTCACAGGCACTCCATGAAGTCGGACGATCTCCTGAATGTACATCCGTGCCATGCGATCCACAGAGTACTCTCGGCTATAGGCATTGAAATGCGCTGACTTGGTGAGTCGGTCCACCACCACCCAGATAGCATCACAGTTCTTCGGGGATACCGGCAAATGGGTCACAAAGTCCATAGTGATAAACTCCCATTTCCATTCAGGAATAGGCAGACTGTGAAGCAATCCTCCAGGTCGTCGGTGCTCTGCCTTGACCTGTTGACACACCAAGCATCTCGAAACAAACTGATAAACAATGCGTTTCATTCCCTTCCACCAGAAATGAGTACGTAGATCATTGTACATCTTGTTGCTCCCAGGATGAATACTCAACTTAGTGCGATGTGCCTGAGACAAAATCTCCTCTCGCAACTCTTCATCCTGTGGAATCACAAGCCTACCAGACAAACACAGAAAGCCATCTGACTGATAATGAAATCCAGACGAGCTACCCTCGTTAGCTAGACGAGCTAAACGCTGGGTCTTTGAATCAGACATCTGAGCATCTCGGATCCGCGAGTACAAAGCTGTCTCAGATAGTATCGCAAACATCTGGATACTCTGCATACCTTTCTTATGCTTGAAGGTAAAACCTGAAGTACAACAGTCACTGATCGCACTAGACATCGAACAAGTCTGAAGTGCGGATAGTCGCACCTTGCGACTCAAAGCATCAGCGGTGAGATTAGCAGCTCCCGGATGGTACTTAATCTCGCAATCATAGTCCTTAAGCAAGTCCATCCAACGTCTCTGTCTCATGTTCAATTCTGCCTGAGTGAACAAATACTTGAGACTCTTATGGTCGGTGAAGATCTCAAATTTCTCGCCATAAAGATAATGACGCCAGATCTTCAAAGCGAACACAATGGCTGCCAATTCCAAATCATGGACTGGGTAGTTGTCCTCGTGAAGCTTCAGCTGTCTAGAAGCGTATGCGATCACATGCCCATTCTGAGTCAGGACACAACCTAACCCCTGAAGAGAAGCATCCGTGTAAACTACATACCCTCAAGATCCTGACGGTAATGCCAACACCGGCGCAGAAGTCAACCGCCGTCGAAGCTCACGGAAATTCTCCTCACACTCGGAGGACCACTCAAAATTCACACCCTTGCGGGTAAGCTGCGTCAACGGTCGAGCTAACTGAGAGAAGTTCAGAATGAAGCGACGATAATACCCTGCTAGACCCAGAAAACTACGGATCTCAGCAACCGTCGTCGGACGCGACCAATTAAGTACCGCTTCAATCTTGCTTGGATCAACAGAAATCCCCTCCCTGGATATGATATGGCCAAGAAAAACCACTCTATCCATCCAGAACTCACACTTGCTCAGCTTGGCGTACAATTGCTCATCTCGAAGAGTCTGTAGTACCAACCGCAAGTGAGAAACATGCTCTTCCGTATTACGCGAATAAACCAGGATGTCGTCAATGAAGACCACGACAAACTTGTCCAAATAATCCCTGAAGACACGGTTCATCAAATCCATGAATATAGCCGGCGCATTGGTCAAACCAAATGGCATCACTAGGAACTCGTAATGCCCATAGCGAGTACGGAATGCAGTCTTGGCTACGTCCTGATCACGGACTCTCAACTGATGATACCCAGATCTCAAGTCAATCTTGGAGTAAATTGAAGTGCCCTGCAGCTGGTCAAACAAGTCATCAACACGAGGCAACGGATACTTGTTCTTCACAGTGACTCGATTCAGCTGCCGATAGTCAATGCACAGCCGCATCGACCATCCTTCTTCTTCACGAAGAGAACAGGAGCTCCCCAAGGAGATACACTAGGACGAATATACCCCTTGTCCAAAAGATCCTGTAGCTGATTCTTCAACTCACGCATCTCTGACGGTGCCAGACGATACGGTGCTCTAGAAATAGGCGAAGTACCCGGCATCAACTCTATGCCAAACTCGACTTCCCTAGCAGGAGGAAAACCCGGAATCTCATCAGGAACACATCTGGAAATTCATCCACAACAGGAATGCTCTCTATCCCAATACTCTCAGCGGACAAATCAACTGCATAGATAAGGTAGCCTTCCCCGCCAGACTCCAGAGCTCGACAGGCTCTCAAAGCTGATACCAAAGGCATCGGGGGTCGCGCTCCCTCACCATAGAAAAACCAACTCTCACTCCCTTCCGGATGAAAGCGTACTAATTTCTGATAGCAGTCCACTGAAGCTCGATAGGTAGTCAGCACATCGATTCCCAGAATGCAATCAAAGTCGTCCATCGCCAGGACCATGAGATTCGCTAACAGAATGTTCCCTTCGAACTCTAAAGGGCAACCCATCACTAGACGCTTAGCCAAAGCAGATTGGCCCGTCGGAGTAGAAACAGACATTACTACGTCTATTGCAATGCATGGTAACTTATGCCTCTTAACAAAACGTGCAGAAATGAAGGAATGAGATGCACCAGTGTCAATAAGTACAAGAGCAGGTATACCATAAAGCATAAATGTACCTGCGATGACTTTCTCATTCTCCTCCACAGCCTGATCATGTCTCAGGGCAAACACCTGGCCAGAAACTCGTGGCCTCAAATGAGAACTCCCAGCAGACTGTCCCTGCGACCTCTGCTGAACGGTGGCCTGAGAACCCGATCCTGAACCAGATCCAGAACCGCCTCCCCCAGACTATGGACAATCCCTCCGGATATGACCAGTCTCACCACAACGGAAACAAGCTCCAGAAGCTCTGCGGCACTTGTCGGATGGATGGTTCTTCCCACAGTGATCACACTTGTCCTTCTTACCATAACGGACAATACCTCCAGAACCAGAGGAAGAAGAAGATCCAGACTTCTTGAAAGTTTGGGCACGGGGACCCAAAGAACTAGCAGGCCTCGACTGAGGGAAAGACCTGTTCCGCCGAATGCTGTCCTCTGCCTGATGACAACGGCTCACCAAACCCTCGTAGGACATGTCGTCGCCAACCGCCACACGGTCATGGATCTCAGGGTTAAGGCCCTGAAGGAACAGATTATACTTCATCTCTGAGCTATCAGCAATCTCGGGGCAATAGGATAACAGATCAAAGAACCTCTGCTGATACTCATCGATAGACATGGTTCCCTGTCGCAGACTCAGTAGCTCGCCTGCCTTCGACTGTCGGAGTGCAGGAGGAAAATACCGCTTTTGGAAAGCTGTGCGGAACTCGGCCCAGGTGGCCACTCCTCTCGCCGCAACAAAAGGTGCAGAAGTAAACCTCCACCACCTGCGCACACGCCCATCCAGAAGATAGCCAAGGGTCTCCACCTTCTGCTCATCGGTGCATTGGAAAGTCTGAAAAGTCGTCTCCATGCGGTCTAACCAGTTCTCCGCATCCTCCGGAGACTCACCTCCAACTAAGGGCTTAGGACCCATAGCTAAGAATCGACGCACAGTGAAACGCTCGTCGTCATGGTGACGATGACGCTGTTCTCGACGAGGCTCCCGGTCGGCATCACCCCAACGCCCAACAACACTGCCATGAGAACTCTGGTCGTCACGATTTGACATCTACAAAAATACCTCAAGATGAGACTAAATCCCAAGAAATCTTTTGCATGCTCTGATACCAAAAATGTAGTGACCCTTACCCGGATCACCTACTAAACAGAACTTAGGCATGCAATTAACTTAATAAAACGGATATCAAAATAAAACTGCGGAAACCAATAACATTATACAATCCCAAGTAAAGGAATCTGTAATTATCCAATATTATACAACCAAATCGAATAGCTGTATAAACCCAAACAACAGTAATAAAACCTAGACGAAGCTCCAGCTGGCCAACCACTGACTAGCCCCTCCTGGATCCACCCTCCTCGTCCAATCGCAAACCTGCCCCATGGAATAGGGTGTCCAGAAAATACAGAGTACGAGACGTGAGCATAAAACGCTCAGTGCGAGAGTATGAGTATACATGCATGCAAAGTGAACTCCCTATAGACTCGAGGTCAAGGATCAGATAACAGAGACAGACCGGGCCCTGGTATGTAGCACGCTGTGCCGTCGCTTCAGGAGGTGGCTCCCATACCGAGATAATCGTGGATACGCCGGACCCAAATCGATGGAAGTCCATCCACTAACAGGATAGGGTACAACCCTACTACAGACATCTCGAAGGAGATACAGCAAGATGCAAATGAATGCAGCATAATATCATGGCATATAAATCATGCAGTCACATAATACATGCATACTCAGTCAGGATATCTCGAACAGTACTTCCGTACCTCAAAACAGTGCAAGCTTTACCAACTCTAGGTCCACGCCTATAGTCTGCTCTACACTGCCAAATGATACTACTATCATTAAAGTGCTCTAAAAGCCTTAACTAAGCTATTGCATACTCCTAAATATTTATAGGAAGCAAAAGCTATACCTTCGTCCGTCGTTAGCCCTTTGATGTCGATGCCTCCAGAACTTGGGTACAACTCCGCTACGACTACCGAACGCCTCGCCGACCTCCGGACCAAGATAGACAACGATCGGAGCCTCCGATCCTCGATCGGAACGTCCGATCCTGCCATCGGAGCTTCCGAAGATCCTTATCTGTCACGTGTCAAAATATCATTTGTTGACTTCGGATAGGGGTGATCGGAGCTTTCGGTCCTGATCGGAGCTTCCGATCCAACCACACGTCATGCCTGACGTAATAACATCGGTGCCTCCGATCGCTCATCGGAGCTTCCGATCCTGTTCGGAGCTTCCGATCGTGCCTTCGGAGCTTCCGATCCGTCCGATACCTAATTCAATTAATTAGCATTAATCCTTTAATTACTCAATTAGGGCACGGGCTACTACAAATCCTCATTTTCAAAAATAACAAGAAAAATCATATCAATTCCGATCGTCGTTAGATCTTCGAACCGTCATAGATATACGATCACTGCTAACTCATAATCATCCTCTCCGAATATAAACAAATTTTGACAATATCAAAAAATTCAAAATTATCAGAATTAATATATACTTACTTCCAAACGGAGCACTCGTCGCTGTGATCTCAAATATCAATTCAGAAATAAATTTTGTCGGACGGATTGAGCTATAATCGAAATCACAAAGCTTGGAGCTCACTTTGATCGACTTCCATGGAGGGAACACGGTTTGGGGAGGGTGATGGAGAGTTTGAGGACTTAGTCAAACCTCCAAAAGATATAACAAAACTCAAATTTGCATTTTCGTCCCTGAAAATTCCAAAAACTGCAAATTAGACCCTGTTCTTTAAAAAGTCGGCTCTTGAATTCCTAAATCACTGTTTATCTCCAATATCATCATTTAAGATAAAAACGGGGCATTACAACTATCATTTTCGATTCTGCAACACCATCAAAGCTCAAATCCCACAGACCTGAAGACGAAGAAGCTGCAACATCTCTAAAAGAGATCTTAGTAGGAACTGGAATAGCAAACGGATCCTTCGAAACCCGATTTCTCGCTGATTTGACTTTAGAGTCAAAATGGCCGAGTTGACTCGGTGACTCACGGGTTGACCCGGCCGAGTCACCAATCGGAACACCACTGGCGGCCGACGACGATGAGGGGGGACCAGAACTGGTGGCCAAATCACCAGAACCGGCGGGAACGACGGCGAAAATCATCGGAGAAGACGCCGGAAAATCGGTTGAAATTTGAAGTTGGGCGTTTTTGCATGGGACCTCCGATCGGGAAATTGAAGACACCGATGGATTACCCATGGAATCAGGAGGAAACTGACCAAAATTCATCTTGATCGGACGGGGCGAGTTTCAAAACAGGTGGAAGTTTAGATCTAAAATTGACGTCGCCTCGGAGCTCCGATTGAGACACGAGCATAGGCATCGGAATCATCTTGAAAAGAGGATTCCGGATCGGCGTCCCAATAATCGGGCAGAGGCCGGACGTGCTCGGGATCGGAGAAGCAAGCTGCGGCGGCGGGGTGAACAGTGTCGGCGCAGATTCAGGCGACGATTTGGACGAGCAAATAAACTCTGATTGAGCTGAAATTTTTGCAGTAGGTGCGCCTTGAAGAGACGCATCCAATGGTATATTTTTTGTATCCAGCGGATCAACGGTGGCCGGAGGCGCAGCGACGGCCGGAAAACTCGGGACTTTGGCGGCTGTTTTGGACGGGGAAACGAACTCCGATTGAGCTGAAATTTGAGTATGTTGATAACCTTGACGAGGCGATTCAGATGTACAAATGGGCTTGCCGAAATTCGGCGCCGGCCGGCCGGCCGGCCATGGGGGAGATTTTTGGGTGATTTTTGGGTGTAAAATGGACTTTTAAACTTGAGAGCTTTTAAGGTTCAGGGTTCAGGGTTCAGGTTTTAGGGTGTCAGGGTTCAGGGTTCAGGGTTCAGGGTTCAGGGTTCAGGGTTTAGGGTTTAGGGTTCAGGGGAACTAGACCAAGACCTCCTCAAAAGACGATACAAAATACTATATACATCAAATCAGCTAGGGTATCAAAATAAAATAAACAAAACACCAACCCTATACACTGATTAGTAAAAATAAAATCAGTGACAACATACAATGTCACCATAAGTCAAACTGAGCATCCGAAGAATCATCTCCATCCACGACTCCAACTAGATGATAGCAGTCCAGATAATGAAGCGCAAATAGAGAACAAAAACATCAAGAATAGCCGATATATCATCAACATCCACAACTCAAGCTAGGCAAGAAGACCAGACAATGAAGCACAGATGTAGTACTATAAAATCCTGAGCTGGACTAGAAAGTCAGAGCTAAGCTAGAGAATATGTCCAAAAAATCACGGTCTTCTGGAAAATCACTGTGCAAAAAGAGGTTGCAAGACAATAAGGGCAACCGCAGTCCATCAGACCCAAAACCAGAGGTAGCAGAGATACCCAAGGAGCACGGTTTTTTTTTTTTTTTTTTTTTTAAGGAAAGGTGGCATAGCCACTTATTTTATAAACACAAACTAGCAGAACACCAGAGTGAGAGGGGGACTAGACCAAGACCTCTCCCAAGGCAGCAAAAGTACATCAAAACATAAAACAAAAAGACTACATGAGTCCATAATACATATCACAACATAAAACAAACGGACTACAGGAGCCCTGAAAAGCAAATCAAAACATCGGTGAGCAAGGAGAAACCTGCAGAAAAAGCCCACCTATGAAACCTCCCAATAGTCAGCAACTCAAGGAGGCCGTCCAGAAGAAGCACTCCGTCTGCGCTGCTGAGTCAGCAAACCATAGTGCTTCTGAGAGCGCGTACGAACTGATAAGAAAGGAGAGTGAGTAACAGGGACATGAGAAGGTGTCGAAGTCATCACCTTCAATCCCTTATCAATAGCAACATCAATCAAAGGAGATCTGACAGGGGCAGAAGGACCCTAGTCATCAACATGTATAACTGCCGGTGGAGTAACAAAAACCACCCTATCAAGCTGTCCAGACACATCCTCTATAATCGGCTGCGACTCCGAAACAGAAGTGGTGCCAATCGTAGAAGAGCTCGGATCCAAAGCCTCATTCAAGTCCCGGAGGGCCTCAAATGAGTTCTTCAAAGACTGGGGTAAAACACGACCCTGAACCTGAGGACGTCGCTGTCTACCCTGCTTCAGAGTCCACCCATTCGCATCAATCAAAGGACCAACACCGGAAGGAGGGACCAAGTCCTGCTGACTACCCTGAGACTGACCCCTAGAAGGCGGAGCAGCAGACTGCGGAACCTGCGGAGACTTACCCTTACCTCTGGGCCGTCTTCTACGCCGAGAGGGGCCATTCCGAAAACAAAACTCAAGGGAATGACCCAACAACTTACAGTGCGAGCAGAAGTGTGGAACATTCTCATAAACCACATCAACTGTCTGACAGAAATCTCCCCATCCAACCCAAATCTGCGTCGGGCGATCCAGTAGGACATCCATCTCAACACAAACCCTAGCAAATGAACCCCGGGAACCCTCAGAAGTGATATCATCAATCTTATTTGGTGTACCTAGGATCGTTGCTATCGGATAAAGACTGTTCTTATCATATAGATGAAGAGGCAGGTCCAAAAGCCTTACCCAAATCGGAACAACCGGGGACTCCTCTTCAAATTTTAACTCCGGAGTCCATTTGGAAAACCGGATCGAAACAGACCGAATGGAAACTTCAGGTTTATCCCAAAACCTCAGGTAATCTTCTTCCAAAAAAAAATTAATAAACATAAATCCACGAGGAAGAAATTTCACCGAATGGGAACCCCTCAAAACAATACGGGAAATCGCATCAATAATATCACAATTGGGTGTCACACCCCAGTTACCCGAAATCCTCCCAACCAACGCAAATTTAAAGGGCTCAGAGAGGGAGGAAATAACCTGATCTAATACCAGGAATCCCGTCACGTATAGATGAAGCAAGGGTCCCATATGCTGAGTCTTTAACGCCGTCAAAGCTAAAATGTCGCGAACTAGCATCCGGAGGAGCCACTATATCCCTGAAAGAGACCGTAATGAGAGCTGGAGGAGCCTAAACATCAACAGGAGCAATTGGAACCACAGGAATCGAAGGGTTGACTTCCGAGTCAACCGCAGTGGGCTGACTCGGTGACTCGGCCGAGTCAACCCGCGAGTCACCCACCGGAGCACCACCGACTACCGGCGAAGACAAGGGGAGCAACGAACCGGTGACCATACACACAGACTCGGTCTGGAACGGCGGAAATCGGGCCAACTCAGTCGTCGAAAGACCACAACTCACCGAAAATTGGGCGTTTTTGAACGGGGAGTCCGATTGCAAAATTGAAGACATTGTTGGATTCTCCTGATCCAGGGGAGCGAACTGACCAAAGGAATTAGAAAAATACCCACCTGAGCCGGAGCCAAACGCCTAAGAAACAGACGGCAGCGGCGAGTTGAATGTCGGAAACGTAGATCTGAAATTCCCGTCGATCGAACCGTTCACAAAATGCGAGGGAGTATGCATCTGAAGCGTCTCGACGAGAGGAATCCAGATCGGGGTCCCAATCGGAGATCGGAGATCGGAGATCAGATGGCGCCGAAATCGACGAAATAACAGGCGTCGTCGCTGTGAACAGTGCAGGCGGCACTTCCATCGGCGATTTGGCAGGGCAAATGACGTCCAAATTTGATGAAATTTTAGGAGTAGACTCGCCTTGAAGAGACGCATCCAAAAGTTTATCGCTTGACTGCACAGGATGCGCGGCGGCAGGCGGCGGCGCAATGGCCGGAAAAACCGGACTTTCAGGAGCACGGTGCGTGTGAAGCCGCACCCATCATCCATCATCCAAGCGCAAGGGCGAGGCAGGGGAAAGCCACAGTGAACGCCTGGCAAATCCAACTCTCTGTAATAAAGAATAAGTAAATACATATATCTAAATCTAGGATGACCTAGATCAAAAGAGGAGGTCAAAAAAAGAAAAAAGAAAGCAAAAAAAAAATGGCTATCAGCGAGCTTGAGGCTCTATGGAAACCTAGATCTGAGGTGCAACAGAGATCGCCAGGAAAAGGAGGAGTGAGCGCAAACCAGCATACCCACCACAAAAGAACAAAGATATGGCAAAGGGCACTCAGACCATATCCAGAAACCCAAGAAAACTGGAAAAGAAATCAAAGAGCAAGGGGCGTGAAAGGTCGCCCACAACTACCACCATCCAAGACCAAGAGCCAGGCAGGGGAAAAACATAGAGAATGCCTGGCAAGTCCATATCCCTGAGGAAACAAAGGGTAAAGGCAGGGAAATGAACAAACTCCAAAGACTCTGAAAAGAGGCCGGAGAGCTGTACCTGCAATAAAAAATAAATATCTACATATATCTAAATCTATGATGACCTAGACCAAAACGGGGAACAAACAATGAAAAGAGAAAGCCCAAGAGCAACGGCTATAAGTGAGTGTGAGGCTCTATGAAAACCTAGATCTAAGGTAGGGAAGCCCGGAAGAATCAGAATGGGCCAAGGCAGTAATGTGAGTGGGTAAGTGAGCACCAGACTCCAACAAACACTGCCTATGATCATGAGCATGCCGCGCCAGCGCATCCGCAACCGAATTCCCTTCCCTATAGATATGAGAGAAATGAACCGGACTATTCCTCACCAAAACACGCGTCGTCGACACAATGTGGTCCAAATCCCAGCCTTCGTATTCCTCTCCCCATCCTCAAGCCAATTACAAGCAGCTTTCTGCTTTCAAAAATCCGCTTCCATGGAAGTGATTCTAGCCAGATCCTCATTGCACCTAGACAAAAGAGTCCAGCTGTGCTCCGAGGGGTTTGCTTCACAGGCGGCCTCAGCAAGTCTAACAGAACTCTCCACCTCAGTAAGCTTATCAAAAATGTTCCCAAAAAAATCTTGGTTCCACCACTTAAGGTGGCCCTTCAGACGCTTCAGCTTCGCAAAAATCTTCGGCATTCCGTGCAGATGACAGGGCATGTTCCAATTCAGCCTGACGGTCTGAAGGATCCCGGGATGACGAATCCACATACTTTGGAACCGAAAAGAACTCGGTCCCCTAGCAAATACAGGAGCATAAACCAAAAAGGGACAATGGTCCGAGACAGTGTGGCCGAGGTGTTCAACCCGAATAGAGTTGAAGTGATCCCCCCACCCAATCCACAGAAACAAAAATCCTGTCCAGACGCTTCCAAATGTTATTTAGGGTTCAAGGGTTTTTTTTTTTTTTAAAGGAAAACACCGCCGTAAGAGGGGAGGTTAGGCAGACCCCTACCAATATATATAATCAAAAGAGTGCAAACACCAAAGGGAGAGGGGGACTAGACCAAGACCTCCACAAAAGCGAGAATATATACATCAGAACATAAAAACATAATATACATCATAACATAAAAACATAACTGGAATCAGATGCCCAAAATAAACATCAACACTAGTGGACAGGGAGAAACCTGCAGTAAGCGCCCACTAATACTGCGAAACGCAGATCATAACTCATTGCATCTGAGTCAAGGAGGCTGCTCCATAAGCCCACTCCACTTGCTCAGCTGAGATCTCTGACTCTGACTCTGTCTCTTCTGAGAGCGCGTACGAACAGAAAGAACAGAGGAACTACCACTCTGAACTCCACCCGTAGCAACCTCAAAAGTAGGGAAGCGAATGTGATCCAAGGGAGCATACACCGGATCCAATACAGTAGTAGGTACAACAGACATGGTCTTAGCAACCACCAGATCCAAAAAAGGCTCCTGAACAGGGAGAACAGAATCAGACAAAGGCAGCACCTCAAAAAGAAACTGCTCAGAACCATCACAAGTAATCGCCGAAGGAGCACTGGAATAAAGGACATCGTCAGAAGAAGTAACTAGGATCAGCTCCTGAGGGGGTGGCAGCAACATCAGAAACCCCATCCTGAGCCAAATCCTCACCAATATCCCGAAGAGCATCAAACGGGTTCACCAAAGACAGAGGCAAAACCCGTCCCTGAATCAAAGGAGACCGCCTTCGACCTTTCTGTATCATCTAACCAGCATCAGATCTCACAGGCACCCCACCAGAAGGAGGCCCCATACTCAGAGAAACATCCAGAGACTGACCCCTGGGCACCTGGACATCAGTCGACTGACCCTGTGAAGCCAAACCCTGAGACTTGTGGCGTCGCTGACGACGAGGTCTGGAGGGAGCGCCAGCACGAGAGCAAAACTTGAGAGAGTGACCCTTCAAATTATAGTGAGAACAGAAAAAAGGGACTTTCTCATAAACCACCTGAAGAACCTGGCTATGATCACCCGAACCGACCCAAATATGCTCCTGACGAGCCGCGAGAACATCCATCTCAACGTAGACTCGGGCAAAAGAGCCCCTGGAACCCTCCGCCGTAAAGCCATCAATCTTGATGGGATTACCTAGAATATTAGCGATCGGATAAAGACTCTTTTTGGCAAATAAATTCAGAGGTAAATCTAGAAACCTAACCCAAACCGGAGCAATAGAGGATTCCGCCTCATATTTGAACTCCGGAGTCCATTTAGAGAAATGGATCGAGACACAACGAATAGAAATAACAGGTTGACTCCAAAACTTCAAGTAATCGACTTTCGCAGAAAAATTAATAACCATAAAGCCCCGGGAAGGAATTGAACAGAATGGGAGCCAACCAAACCCGCACAATCAAAAGCAGTAATAAGAACAAAATTCGGAGTCGCCCCCCTTTTACCCGAAATACGCCCAACCAAGGCAAATTTAAAAGGCTCAGAAAGATCAGAAATAACCTGATCCGGGAACAAAATCCCAGGAATCCCTTTGCGCACAATCGGAGAAAAATCCTCCATCTTAGAGACTGCAACATCGTCAAAACTCAAGGAGCGCAGTCCAGGGGACGAAGAAGCCACCGCATCATGAAAATAAATTCTAGGAATATCAGGGACAGGAGCTGGATGTGCTGAAACATCCCCCGGAGCAGGAAAAACACCAGAACTCGAAGGGTTGACCGCCGAATCAAGAGGAAAGGGTTGACTCGGTGACTCGGCCGAGTCAACCCGCGAGTCACCAAGGGGGCTACCACCGTTGACCGGCGAAGGCAAGGGGAGCAAGGAACCGGTCAGCACAGGCGTGAAACGGGGCAACTCAGTCGCCGGACTCGTCCAACTCGCCTGAATTTGGGCGTTTCCGATCGGGGCCTTCTATTGCAAAATTGGACACACCAATGGATTGCCCACAACAAGGGGAGAAATATGACCGGAGGAATTTGAAAAATACCCACCGGAGCCAGGGTAAATCGCCGGCGAAACAGACGGCAGGGGCGAAATTGGAGGCGCAGGCTTAGATCTGAAATCCTGGCGATCGGACCATTGGATTTCTTCGAAACTAGAAGCATCTGAAGCGTCTGGTCACGAGGATTCTGAATCAGGGTCCCAATCGAAGATCGGATTCCGAACGGCACCGGAATCGGCGAAAGAACAGCCGGAAATCGCGTGAACAGTGAACTCGGAACTTTGGACGGGGATTGGACAGGGCAAACGGACTCCGATTTACATGATTTTTGGACAGTAGACTCTATTTGAAGAGGTGCAACTGATGGCATAATAGGCTTGGCCATCGGAGCGCCGACGGCCGGAATCGCAGGTTTGGACGGAAAACTCAAAACTTTGACCAAGGATTTGGTCGGCCAAACGACTTCCGATTGGACTGATTTTTGGATATGTCGATCACCTCGACGAGGCAATTCCGATGGACCTATGGGCCTAAAAATCCTTTTTTAACTTGAGAGCATTTGGGCTTTTTTTTTCTATATGAATATGATGTTATGCAAAAGGATTTGGCCTCCAATAGTATTTATTGAGGACCATGTTCTTATATTTCATTATTTTATTAAATATCCCAGATAGTTTATACTCATATCGGTAAGGAGTTAGATCCCATATAGTTTAGACTCATGATGGTCCGGAGTCCCATTTATTTTATTTATAAGGCTCGTGTTGGGCCGCGAGCACTTCGTACTTCGACCAAGTGTACCTGGTCGATTGGATGGGTTTTAATGTAGGTGGGCCCCACTGCACGCCCAAAGGCGAAGCTCGGAGTTTGGTCACTGTACCCGGATCTCCCCTCGGAGGTCACCCATGGATAGGCCACACAGAGACCGCCTACAGAACCCACATCGACGCCACCTAGGAGTACACTAGTCAGTGTTAGAAAATTGGGATTCAATTCACATCCATGAGAATTGAACCCCCAACCTCCCCATTTCTCAATGGGTACTTAACCATTGTGCCAAAGGCAACTTGGTTAGAGGCTGTGGAGTCTGCAGGTTTCCATGAGAGGTTCGGGTGTTGCTTCCAGCCAGGATTTTAGGGTTCAAGGGTTTAGGGTTTAGGGTTCAGGGTTCAGGGTTGTAATGATCCACGTCCTTCCATCGTATCCCTTTCCAGCATATAGCATGGGCTCGGAATGCATGGTTCGATGGGCATCGCACTCATGAACTTCCCCTTCCACCGCATCCCTTCCCAGCATATAGCATGGGCTCGGACCGCATGGTTCGATGGGCATCACACTCATGAACTCCCCACTCCTGGCAGTGGGTTTTTGCACTCCCCAACACTTGAACCCTGTACCTCCAGGATAAGTACATAGATTCTTAAAGTGTTGGTACCAATTGAGCTAGTGCCTTTTATGTAACGACCCACGTCCTTCCACTGCATCCTTCCCTAGCCTATAGCATGGGCTCGGATCGCATGGTTTGATGGGTATCGCACTCATGATCTCCCCACTCCTGGCAGTGGGTTTTTGCCCTCCCCAACACTTGAACCCTGTACCTCCAGGATAAGTACATAGATTCTTAAAGTGTTGGTACCAATTGAGCTGTAACGACCCACGTCCTTCCACCGCATCCCTCCCCAGCCTATAGCATGAGCTACTAGCCCAATTGGTACCAACACTTTAAGAATCTATGTACTTATCCTAGAGGTACAGGGTTCAAGTGTTGGGGAGGGAAAAAACCCACTGCAAGGAGTTGGGAATTCATGAGTGCGATGCCCGTCGAACCATGCGGTCTGAGCCCATGCTATCGGCTGGGGAGGGATGCGGTGGAAGGACGTGGGTCGTTACAACCCTGAACCCCGAACCCTGAACCCTAAAGACCATTTGGAAGCAACTGGACATGATTTTTGTTTTTGTGGATTGGGGGGATCACTTCAACTCTATTCGGGTTGAAAACCTAGGTCGCACAGTCTCGGACCATTGTCCGCTTTTTGTGTCTGCTCCTGTATTTGCTCGGGGTCCGAGTTCTTTTTGGTTCCAGAGAATGTGGATTCGTCATCCCGAGTTCCTTCAGAAAGTCAGGCTGAATTGGAACACGCCCTGTCATCTGCACGAAATGCCGAAGCTTTTTGCAAAGCTGAAGCATCTGAAGGGCCATCTTAAGTGGTGGAACCGGGATGTTTTTGGGAACATTATTTATAAGATTACTGAGGCGGGGAAGTCTGTTAGACTTGATGAGGCTGCCTGTGAAGCGGACCCCTCGGAGCACTGCTGGAATCTTTTTTCTAGGTGCAACGAGGATCTGGCTGGAATCACTGCCATGGAGGCGGACTTTTGGAAGCAGAAAGCCGCTTGTAATTGGCTTGAGGATGGGGAGAGGAATACCAATCTCTTCCGCAATATGGTCAAGAAGAAGCGCGTGACTAACAATATCTTCCGCATCTGGGAGGATGGGACCTGCCTTACCTCTCCGGCCCTTATCCAGCTGTTCGGGGCTGCCTACTTCCAGCGCCTCCTCACCGGGGATCCTTTTTTCCTGGATATCCCAGATTTTTTTGGTTTTTCCCAGTGATCTCGGAGGAGGAGAACGTCTGCATTGCGGCCACCACCACTTTGGAGGAGGTTCGCTCCATTGTTTTCTCCATCTCTAGGGACAGTGTGGCTGGCCCTGATGTGTACTCTTCCGTCTTTTTTCAGCACTGCTGGGATTTTGTGCAGCAGGATGTCATGGATGCTGTCCTTGACTTTTTTCAGGGTTCCCCTTTGCCCCAGGGCTTCACTGCCACCACGATCACATTGGTTCCCAAAGTTGAGGGTGCTCATGCTTGGATGGATTTCTGTCCCATCATCTTGTGTAATGTCCCGAATAAGATCATCTCGAAGTTGTTGTATTCTCGACTGAGGTCAGTGGTTGGGGGTCTTATTTCTCAGAGTCAGAGTGGCTTTGTGCCGGGTAGGATGATCTTTGATAATATCCTTCTCGCTCAGGAGCTCACTCACAGTCTCAATCTCCCTGCCCGTGGTGGCAACGCCATCCTGAATTTGGACATGGCTAAGGCCAATGACAAAGTTCAATGGTCCTTTCTCCTGGATGCTCTTAGGCAGTTCGGCTTCTCCGAGCAGGTTGTGAGGATGGTGCATGCTTGCATTTCCTTTTGCAAGTTTTCGGGCAATGTCAATGGTACTCTCGCTGGTTTGTTTGGTTCTACGAAGGGTCTGAGACAGGGGGATCCTTTGTCCCCCATTCTCTTCATTATTGCGGCAGAGTACCTGTCTCGCGGTCTGGATCGGTTGTTCCTTCAGAACGCTGTTCTGAGGTACCGCTATGGGTGTGATATGATGATCTCCCATCTGGCATATGCAGATGATGTCATTATTTGTGCCAATGGGGGGTCTCGGGGTATGCAGCGCCTCAAAGATTTCTTGGCCCATTATGAGAACTGCTCGGGCCAGTTGGTGAATGTGTCCAAGAGTGCCATGATATTACCTCCGCATTGTAATGCTCATCGTCGCTCTCGTTTGATGCGCATCACAGGGTTTGCGGAGGGCTAGCTGCCTTTGAGATACCTGGGAGCTCCGCTTTCCCATGGGAACCGAAAGTGCTCGCTGTTTGAGCCCCTTTTGCAGTCGGTCCGGAAAAATCTGGAGGGTTGGGAGAATCGCTCCCTCGCCCCTGGGAGCAGGATGACCCTGATCAGTAGCATGCTCCTTTCGATCCCGATCTATCTCTGCCAGGTGATTCAGCCTCCTTTGGCTGTCATGGAGAGATTGGAGCTCATCTTTAATGCTTTCCTCTGGGTTCTAGACCCTTGGAGAAGAAGTGGCACTGGGCTCGTTGGTCTCGTGCTTGCCTCCCGGTGAAAGAAGGGGGACTTGGTTTTCGTCAACTGAAGACATAGTCGATAGCTTCTCCATGAAGCTATGGTTCAGATTCAGACAGGGCTCCTCTCTCTGGGCGAGATTCCTCATGAGGAAGTATTGCCGGACTTAGAGCCCCATTTGTGTCACTTCCAGCGGTGCTATTTCTCCTACTTGGCGTCGTATGCTCCAGGTTCGGCCTCGTGCGAAGCCTGGTATCTGATGGAGAATAGGCTACAGGGAGGTTTCTTTTTGGGATGATACCTGGTTGGGTGATACCCCTCTTCGAGCAGATGCGATGTTAGAGGGGATAGGAGAGTGTGTGTTTCTAGCTTCCTTTCGGAGGGAGCATGGGATTTTGATATTCTCTGTGCTATTGTTGCTCCCTCGGTGGCGGAGGAGATCGCACAGATCCCTATTTTTGTGGACGAGCCGGATGTGGCTATTTGGATCCACAGCACTGATGGTGCTTTTTCCGTGAGATCTGTGTGGGAGCAGGTCCGTTCGAGAGGCCCGGTATCGAACATTTTGACCCCTTGCTGGGGGCATTGGATGAGGCCCACCATGTCCTTTTTTCTGTGGAAATTTTGGCATCGGTGGCTGCCTATGGATGAGGTGCTTCAGCAGCGCGGTTTTGCGTTTGCGTCCAGATGTCAGTGTTGTAAGTTGTCGGAGACGCTCACACATATTTTCATTGACGGTCTCAACGCCCGTTCCGTGCGGCATTTCTTTGGGGCTGTCTTTTGGGTTCGCATCCCCATCACTGAGGACTTCCATTTGTTCCTCAGTGCTTGGAAAAGGGGTCACGAGTGGTCTCCTGGGGGTAATGTGAAGGAATTCATTCCTTTTGTCGTGTTTTGGTTCCTTTGGACTCCACGCAACGATTCTAAGAACCGTCACTTACCATCTTCTGCGGAGACGGTCAAATTCCAAATCTTGTCATATTTGAGACTTGCCCATTCTGCAGCCACCATCAAGCTCCGCCTCTGGCTGGGGGCTATATAGGCTGCGCGTATGATGGGCATCTAAGTTGGCATCCAACGGACACACAAGACTGCCATTGTCTGTTGGTTACGGCCGCCGCCTTGGTTCTTTAAGCTTAATGTTGATGGAAGTTAGAGAGGGAACCCGGGTGAGTCTTCTGTGGGAGGGGTTGTCAGGGATTCTTCTGGGCGGATAGTGGTGTTTTTCAGTGAGTTCATAGGTTTGGGGTCCAATGTCCATGCAGAGCTTTGGGCGGTTTGGAGGGGTATCCTTTTTTGTTCTGACCTTAGCCTTTTTCCCCTTTGGATTGAGACAGATTCCGAGATATCCATTCAGATTTTACGATCTCGGGGGTGTCGTTGGGAATTGGACCACATTTTGTCGAGGACGCGTGTTTTGGTGAGGAATAGGCCGGTTCATTTCTCTCATATCTATAGCGAAGGGAATTCGGTTGCGGATGCACTAGCGCGGCATGCTCATGATCATAGGCAGTGTTTGTTGGAGTCTGGTTCTCACTTACCCACTCACATTACTGCCTTGGCCCGTTCTGATTCTTCCAGGCTTCCTACCTTAGATCTAGGTTTTCATAGAGCCTCACGCTCACTTATAGCCGTTGCTCTTGGGCTTTCTCTTTTCTTTGTTTGTTCCCCGTTTTGGTCTAGGTCATCCTAGATTTAGATATATGTAGATATTTATTTTTTATTGCAGGTACAGCTCTCCAGCCTCTTTTCGGAGTCTTTGGAGTTAGTTAGTCTCCCTGCATCTTCGCTTTGTTTACTCAGGGAGATGGATTTGCCAGGCGTTCACTGTGGTTTTCCTCTGCCTGGCTCTCGCTCTTGGATGGTGGTAGACGTGGGCGGCCTGACACGCCCCTTGCTCTTTGGCACCACTGTAGTACCTTAGATCTCGGTTTATTAGAGCCTCACGCTCGCTGATAGCCGGTTCTCTTGGGCTTTCTTTTTCTTTGTTTGTTCTCCTTTTTTTGGTCTAGGTCATCCTAGATTTAGATATTTATTCATTCCAGGTATAGCACTCCGGCCTCTTTCCGGAGTATTTGGAGTTCATGTTCTTACCAGTACTGGCTTGCCTTGATTTTTAGCGGGTTTGATCTTGTGGGGCGTTTACTGTGGTTTTCCCCTTTCCTGATTATAGATTCTTGTTGATTATCTTCATTGGCGGGTTTGGACGCTGGTTATTCTATGGTCTCACAGTATAGTTGGTGGCGGGATGTGTTTCAGCTCAGACATACATACTTCTGCTACCTCTTGTTTTTGGGTCTAATGGACTGTGGTTGCCCTTATTCACATGGAGACCTCCTTTGCACAGTGATTTTCCAGAAGACCGTGATTTTATGGACATATTTCTAGCTCAATTATGACTTACTGGTCCATCTTGGGATTTTAATAGTTCTCCATCCGCGTTTCATTTCCTGGTCTTCTCGTCTAGCTTGAGTCGTGGATGATGATGATATTTCGGCTGCTCTTGATGACTTTTTGTCCTCCATCCGCGCTTCATTGCCTTGTCTGCTATCATCTAGTTTGAGTCGTGGAAGTTGAAGACATTTTGGCTACTTATGATGACTTAGGGTGACATGATATATTTAGTTGTCACTGATGTTTACTTTTACCGCTCATTATCTGGGGTTGAGTATATTGTAGTATCTTTCGATACCCAAGTTGTTTTGATGTATTTAGTATTTTGTATCGCCTTTTGAGGAGGTCTTGGCCTAGTCCCCCTCCTCCTTTAGATTTTCTTGTATTGTTCTTTTATGTTTATATACAAGTAGAAGTCTGCCTAACCCCCCCGCTTCCAGTGGTGTTTTCATTTAAAAAAAAAAAACCCTGAACCCTCAAACCTAAACCCTGAACCTTGAACCCTGAACCCTGAGGCGGAGAGGTCTGTTAGACATGCTGAGGCTGTAAGAGTGGGTGCCCAGTGAGCCAACTGTGTGGCTATGGGCTTTGTTGACTCTTTGTATAAACAATCTTTTGTTTAATATTATTTACACTTTTATGGCAATGACTTTATATTACTTCATATTGTTATATTGTGATATACTATTGTTGTTTTGATAAAGACCTTGAATATACTATAGTGTATGTAAGATGTGGTAGAACATGGAGATGTCTATCATGAAATACATCTTATAGTCACTGTATATTCTAAAACCGTTCCTAGTCGATTGAGCCGTCCGATAATAAGGATAAGGATCGCTCGAGTTTGAGACTAGCATTTGCGATGCGGAGTACCACGTTTCATTGGTAGGGAACATGGAGATGTTCGAAGCATGCAAATGGATATTCATAGGATGAATAGTCGAACTACCCTATCCGGACTTTCCAAGTGGTTATCACTTATCGAGTGGATAAAGTCCGCGGTTTTGGTTGTACACCATTAGTCCTTACGACTTGAAACATCATGGAGACTCTATATGCTAGTACTGTGCTTTGACTCGTTTACCGACTCTGAGGGGGTCATCAGGTGTCGAGATTGGGTACAGTTACGACACATATAGGAGTCAATGCATTGTTGTCAAGGATTCACCACATACTTGCGAGTGTGGATATCCTATGCGATCTGAGGAGATATTAGTGTGATAAATCTCTGGCCAGAGTAATTGATGTGATTTAAGAAATGGTTTCTTAGTAGCACATGCGATGTCACTAATTTGATCTTCAAGATGCATTGCATAGTTATCGAATCTTGAGCGACTCTCGATATACCAATGGTTGTTGATTCGATCGGGATATATGGATGAAGGGACCGTACTGTACGCTAACCAAAATCTACTGGTTCTTGTAGGCACTATCAGTGATACCTAGGGAATCATGGGGCGATGTTGCTAGGCGCTTTACCATGATTCGTTGGGCAAGTCGGAAAGTGTTGTTCCGAGTCACAAGGAGTTGTGAGCCCACGGCTAGCTGTATCCCTGAACCATTGAGGGTCACACAGTGTAATGGAGTTTTAATCCCCGTTGAGATAGTTAAATTTAAAGAGTTAAATTTAATGAACTAAGGAGTTGGACTTCTTAAATAAGAGTAAGGGAGTAGGATTTCCTAAAATGACATAGGGATGGACATTTTTGGAAACCACTGAATTCGGATTCAGGAAAATTTATTTTGACTTTAAAACGTGCAGAAATGGTTTCTGTGCACATTGGTGAAATCGTTTCATCAATCGGAGTCACGATGAATTTTATATTAATTTCTGAACGAGCGGGCTTTGCTTGTCGGGCCCCAGCTTATGACTAATGGGCCCTAAGGTGTTAGTGGCCTGCATTATAAATAAGTTATTTCAGTACAGAAATTACACACAACAGGTCATAATTTTTGAGACAGGATTTTCGAAACCCTACCCCTCTCAAAACGTTTTCGGCCGACCCCTCCCCTCTGCCCGAGAAAATTCCGGTCTGTGATTTTGAATCGCAGTAAGGAATAACGAATCAAATTCGTGTATTCTCTTCGCAGAAAACTTCTGATAGATTTTCTAGTGCAATCTATCAGAGGGATTAAACCTCTGTTCGTGGACCTGATTGAAGGCGTTCATCGGTTCCAGGGAGAGACAACAAGAGCAGAATTGTTCTGTTGGTGTCCATTAATCTCGTTGCGAGATTTGAGGTAAAATTTATTTAATTGTTATTTAAATTTTACACACACGTAATTCAATCGATGTATGGTTGATACCCACACCATGGAAACGTTCCATGAAAAATTTTAAACTTCCGCTGCACCGGGTATCAATCGTAATTGGTCTGGGAACTCGCCAGTTTTCCAACAGTGGTATCAGAGCCAGGTTGCTCAGATCAATCGATTGAATTAATCAATTGTACAAAATTTTTGAGTCTCGGTTTTTGAAACAAAATAAATATTTTTAATAAAAAAATTTTTTTTTTCCGGGGGGCGAAACCCGGGCAGCGATTGGATCGCTGCCCGGAGGGGGCAGCGATGGTCGCTGCCCCGTGCGCCGCCCAAAGGGGGCGCACGGCGCCGCCCAAAGGGGGCGCACGGCGCCGCCCAGGGCGGCGACCGTCGCCGCCCAGGGCGGCGCACGGCGCTGCCCAGGGCAGCGCTGTGCGCTGCCCAGCGCAGCGCTGGGCGCTGCCCAGGGCGGCGCACAGCGCCGCCCAGGGGCGGCGCTCGGCGCCGCCCAGGGCGACGCACGGCGCCGCCCAGCGGCGGCGCCAGGCGCCGCCAGGGCAGCAAACGTTGCTGCCCTAAGGGGGCAGCGGGCTGCCCCGGCCCGCGCCCCGGGTGCGGGCCGGCCCGGGAGTGTCCCGGCGGCCCGCGGGAAAAAAATTATATTTTTATTAATTTTAATATTTAAAATTTTATTTTTGGTCCGGTCAAAAATTGTTTTTGATTGGTTCACGAGATTTCGGATCGAATTGTTCGAGTCCGTAAATTTTAAAATTGATTTTGGATAAATTTGAATTTTTGGAAAATTTTAATATTTTATCCGTAAATTGAATTTTGAAATCAATTATTTTGGTACAATTGATGATAAGATATGATCTTATGATATATTAAGTAAAATATGATTTTATTTGTAAAATTGGATTTTATAGATAAAATATGATTTTATTTGATATGGAGATAAAATATGATTTTATATGTGAAATGTGATTTTATATATAAAATATGATTTTATCTTGTTTAAATTTGAATTGCCACAGCATGTTATCCAATAAATTAATTTTGAATTAAATGTTATTGGATAAGGATGATCGATTGCCATGACCAATTTTGTAGGTGTATGTTAGGAATTTACATTTTGTCTTTATTGTTGTTGGTTTTATTAATGGGCCTGGTTTATGGCCCGATATGAATGTCATATGTAATAAAAGTGGGCTTGGTTTATAGCCCGTTCCCACCCCCTAAAAATGTATCCCCTACTTGTCATTGTTATTTAATTGTAAATACATTAGATTTAGTGGGAGATCAAGATTTGAAGATGGTGGGCCCAGCAGACAATGAAGACTGAAGAAATGTAAATTGGAAGCATATGTAATAGGATTGCATTTGCATACTGCATATTACCTAGGATTGGACTAAGACCCGTGATTGGCAACCACGGGTCAATTAGAAATGGAATCGATCATCCTATATAATATGTGATATTATGATTGTATGCATGTTTAGACATAAATTGCGTGAATCCGGCAATGCATGCAATAAATTAAATATGATGAGACAAATATTTTTATAAATAAAATCCCTCATTTTAAATATGATTTAAAATTTATATCAAGATAAATAAAGGAAATTTAAATATTGTTTAAATGTTCCTACCTTCCATCAACGGTCAATGTATGTGATGCTACCCGCGGATACGGTCCGGCTCATATTATTGGGGGGCCCGTCCGTCGGAAAGCTGTACATTGGATCGACAAATGTTGTAAGTTGGGTGGAACTCCCATGGGATCGGCTCATATTATTGGGGGATCCACATGGCGACCGTCCATCACAACTTAATATTGATGGGTCATCTTGACATGTCACTTTAAACGGCGTCATATTATTGGGCCCTTATTGGACATGAGGAAAATACATGGGGGTTGCTTTGGAAGCAATTGGGCTCTACCTTTTGAGAATTATGGTTGGCTGATATTATTCGGGACCATAAGTTTGTCAATTGGACTCCATGTTCTCACTAAGGAAAAAGTTTCCCGTTTTCACTAGAGGGTGGTGAAATCGTTAAAATAATGGGAGTGAGATTCATAAAATTAAATTCGCCTATTTTATGTCTTAGTAAATTATTTAAACAATCATCGATAATTGTCTGTTTTATCTCAGTAATCCACATGTTTCTGTTCTCCAACAAAACAAACTTATTGACGCAAACAATACAGAATGATTCCATAAGTTAAGATTGTCCTAAGTTCGGAAAAAGATTTTCTAAGTGTTAGAAAAGGCTTCTCCGAAAACAGCCCCGGCTGATGTAACTGCCGAAAGGTTGGCCGAACTAGAGAAATGGTTGGACCATGATCTCAAGGCCAAATGTTACATGCAAAATTGGACAAGTCTAAACAAGTTTGCCATCATTGCAAGAAACCCGGTCATTGGAAACGTAACTGCAAGGAATACCTCAAGCAGTTGCGAACTGCAAAGGGTATGTTTTACATTAAAAATGTTTTTCTTAATACTACTTCTTGGGTATTGGATACCAGATGTAGATCTCATATTTGCAATGAGTTGCAAATGATGACAAGAAGTAATAGGCTAAGGATGGGTGAGACCCAGTCAAGGCTCGGGAATGGTTCCAGAGATAAATCCAAAGCTATAGGAGACATTTTTGCAGAACGGTTTTAAGAGATGTTTTATTTGTTCCAGATTTAATTAAAAACATTATTTCTATTTCTATGCTTGATAGAGATGGTTATTCTTGCAATTTTGTGAATGGGATTTGCAATATTTACAAGAATGAATGTTTGATTGGAAATGGACAACTTGAAAAAGATCTATACAACTTAAAACTAAAAGACGTTCCAATAAATTGTATTGACAAACCGGCAACAACAAACAAAAGGAAAATCGATAGTCAAAACCCGGCAAACCTTTGGCACGCTAGACTAGGTCATATTTCCTCAAGGAGGATGAACAAGCTAGTGGGAGAGGGCATGTTTGATATGTCTGATATTAACTCTCTACCTACTTGTGAATCCTGCCTAAAAGGGAAAATGACTAAATCTCCTTTTAAGGGGAAACCTGAGCGTAGTCAGAATCTGTTGGATTTGATCCATACAGATGTTTGTGGTCCATTTAGAGTAGGGACTCAACATGGCCACACCTACTTCATTACCTTTACTGATGATTATTCAAGGTATGGGTATTTATATTTAATGAAATATAAGTCTGAAGCATTTGAAAAGTTCAAAGAATTCAAGGCTGAAGTAGAAAACAAGCTAGGTAAAAGTATTAAAGCACTTCGATCGGATCGAGGTGGAGAATACTTGAGTACCGAGTTTTTGGACTATCTAAAAGAGAATGGGATTCTCTCTCAGTGGACTCCTCCTATGACACCACAGCTTAATGGTGTATCGGAGCGTCGTAATCGAACTTTGTTGGACATGGTTCGATCTATGATGAGCTTCACTGAGCTTCCACCTTCGTTTTGGGGCTATGCGCTTGAAACGGCGGTATTGTTGTTGAATAACGTCCACACTAAAGCAGTGGACAAAACACCATACGAGTTATGGAATGGCAAAGCTCCTAAGTATTCATACTTGAGGATTTGGGGATGTCCTGCTTACGTGAAGCAGACAGTGGGAGATAAGTTGGATAGTCGATCCAGCTTGTGTTATTTTGTGGGGTATCCGAAGAATTCAATCGGATATTATTTCTATTATCCTGCTGAAACAAAGGTGTTTGTTTCACGGAATGCCACCTTCTTGGAGAAGGAGTTCTTATTGGATAAGAAAGGCGTGATGATGGAACTCGAAGAAGTTCGAGAAGAACCCGAAATACAAAATAACGATCCCACACCTCAGGAACCATTGCTGAACACGCCTGCACCTAGAAGATCCGAGAGGACTTCTAGACCTCCAGTTCGATATGGTCTTCTTCTTGAAGAGGGTCAAGATGAACCCGACATTGGATGTGATCCAAGAAGCTTCAAGGAAGCAATTTCTGATGCGGATTCGAATTTATGGCTTGAAGCTATGCAGTCTGAATTGGATTCGATGCATACTAACCAAGTCTGGTCTTTAGTGGATCCTCCCGATGGAATTGTTCCAATAGGGTGTAAATGGATCTACAAAAGAAAGCTTGGGCCTGATGGTAAGGTATTGACCTACAAGGCGCGATTGGTGGCTAAAGGTTATACTCAAAGGCAAGGAGTTGACTATGACGAAACCTTTTCACCAGTTGCAATGTTCAAGTCCATAAGAATCCTAATTGCCATAGCTGCATGGTATGACTATGAGATATGGCAGATGGATGTGAAGACTGCTTTTCTTAATGGAGACATTAAGGAAGAAATCTATATGAGGCAGCCTGAGGGGTTCACATCCATGGGAAGCGAGCATAAGGTATGCAAGCTTCAGAGATCAATTTATGGTCTAAAACAAGCATCAAGAAGTTGGAACCAGAAATTTGATGAAACAATAAAAGATTTTGGTTTCATCAAGAACCCGGAGGAACCTTGCGTGTACAAGAAAGTAGTTAAGGATGCGGTAACATTCTTAGTACTTTATGTTGATGACATCCTACTCATTGGGAATGATGTAGGGATGTTGCAGTCAACAAAGATATGGTTATCAGGTAGATTTTCGATGAAGGATTTGGGTGAGGCATCCTACATTCTTGGGATACAGATCTATAGGGATAGATCTAAGAGAATGATAGGACTCACTCAATCAACCTACATCGATACCATATTGAAACGGTTTTCAATGGATGGGTCCAAGAGAGGACATCTACCCATGTGTCATGGAGTTTCTCTATCCAAGTCTATGTGTCCCAAGACTGATGCAGAGATAGAGAATATGACACATGTACCATATGCGTCAGCTATAGGTAGTATCATGTATGGGATGATATCTACCAGACCGGATGTAGCATTTGCTCTGAGTGTCACGAGCAGATATCAGTCTAATCCTGGTCAGATGCATTGGAAAGCCGTGAAGGACATTCTTAAGTACTTGCGAAGGACTAAGAATATGTTCATGGTTTATGGAGGACGAGAACTCAAACTGGAAGGCTATACCGACTCTAGCTTCCAAAGTGATGTGGATGACTCGAAGTCAACCTCTGGATTTGTGTTCATGCTCAATGGTGGTGCTGTCTCTTGGAAGAGTTCCAAGCAGGACACCACAGCGGATTCCACCACTGAGGCTGAATACATTGCAGCATCAGCTGCTGCTAAAGAGGCCGTTTGGATGAGGAATTTCGTCCAAGAGTTGGGCGTCATTCCTGAATTTGTTGGTCCAGTCCCGGTGTACTGCGACAACACGGGTGCCGTTGCTCAAGCAAAGGAACCAAGGTCTCATCAAAGATCCAAACACGTACTGAGGAAATACCACATAATCCGGGAGATTGTGGAAAGAGGAGACATCAGTGTCGAACGAGTGGCCTCTGCAGACAATATCGCTGATCCACTTACTAAGCCTTTGCCAGGACCATTGTTTGACAAACATCGCGAAGCAATGGGTCTACGTAGTATGACTAGTTGGCTATAGGGCAAGTGGGAGATTGTAAGAGTGGGTGCCCAGTGAGCCAACTGTGTGGCTATGGGCTTTGTTGACTCTTTGTATAAACAATCTTTTGTTTAATATTATTTACACTTTTATGGCAATGACTTTATATTACTTCATATTGTTATATTGTGATATACTATTGTTGTTTTGATAAAGACCTTGAATATACTATAGTGTATGTAAGATGTGGTAGAACATGGAGATGTCTATCATGAAATACATCTTATAATCACTGTATATTCTAAAAACCGTTCCTAGTCGATTGAGCCGTCCGATAATAAGGATAAGGATCGCTCGAGTTTGAGACTAGCATTTGCGATGCGGAGTACCACGTTTCATTGGTAGGGAACATGGAGATGTTCGAAGCATGCAAATGGATATTCATAGGATGAATAGTCGAACTACCCTATCCGGACTTTCCAAGTGGTTATCACTTATCGAGTGGATAAAGTCCGCGGTTTTGGTTGTACACCATTAGTCCTTACGACTTGAAACATCATGGAGACTCTATATGCTAGTACTGTGCTTTGACTCGTTTACCGACTCTGAGGGGGTCATCAGGTGTCGAGATTGGGTACAGTTACGACACATATAGGAGTCAATGCATTGTTGTCAAGGATTCACCACATACTTGCGAGTGTGGATATCCTATGCGATCTGAGGAGATATTAGTGTGATAAATCTCTGGCCAGAGTAATTGATGTGATTTAAGAAATGGTTTCTTAGTAGCACATGCGATGTCACTAATTTGATCTTCAAGATGCATTGCATAGTTATCGAATCTTGAGCGACTCTCGATATACCAATGGTTGTTGATTCGATCGGGATATATGGATGAAGGGACCGTACTGTACGCTAACCAAAATCTACTGGTTCTTGTAGGCACTATCAGTGATACCTAGGGAATCATGGGGCGATGTTGCTAGGCGCTTTACCATGATTCGTTGGGCAAGTCGGAAAGTGTTGTTCCGAGTCACAAGGAGTTGTGAGCCCACGGCTAGCTGTATCCCTGAACCATTGAGGGTCACACAGTGTAATGGAGTTTTAATCCCCGTTGAGATAGTTAAATTTAAAGAGTTAAATTTAATGAACTAAGGAGTTGGACTTCTTAAATAAGAGTAAGGGAGTAGGATTTCCTAAAATGACATAGGGATGGACATTTTTGGAAACCACTGAATTCGGATTCAGGAAAATTTATTTTGACTTTAAAACGTGCAGAAATGGTTTCTGTGCACATTGGTGAAATCGTTTCATCAATCGGAGTCACGATGAATTTTATATTAATTTCTGAACGAGCGGGCTTTGCTTGTCGGGCCCCAGCTTATGACTAATGGGCCCTAAGGTGTTAGTGGCCTGCATTATAAATAAGTTATTTCAGTACAGAAATTACACACAACAGGTCATAATTTTTGAGACAGGATTTTCGAAACCCTACCCCTCTCAAAACGTTTTCGGCCGACCCCTCCCCTCTGCCCGAGAAAATTCCGGTCTGTGATTTTGAATCGCAGTAAGGAATAACGAATCAAATTCGTGTATTCTCTTCGCAGAAAACTTCTGATAGATTTTCTAGTGCAATCTATCAGAGGGATTAAACCTCTGTTCGTGGACCTGATTGAAGGCGTTCATCGGTTCCAGGGAGAGACAACAAGAGCAGAATTGTTCTGTTGGTGTCCATTAATCTCGTTGCGAGATTTGAGGTAAAATTTATTTAATTGTTATTTAAATTTTACACACACGTAATTCAATCGATGTATGGTTGATACCCACACCATGGAAACGTTCCATGAAAAATTTTAAACTTCCGCTGCACCGGGTATCAATCGTAATTGGTCTGGGAACTCGCCAGTTTTCCAACAGAGGCAGCCTGTGAAGCTGACCCCTCGGAGCACAGCTGGACTCTTTTGTCCAGGTGCAATGAGGATCTCTGCTTGTAATTGGCTTGAAGATGGGGAGAGGAATACCAAGCTCTTCCACAATATGGTCAAGAAGAAGCGCGTGACTAACAAGATCTTCCGCATCTGGGAGGATGGGACCTGCCTTACCTCCCCGGCCCTCATCCAGCAGTCCAGGGTTGCCTACTTCCAGCACCTCCTCACCGGGGATTCTTTTGTCCGGGATATCCCAGATTTTTCTGGTTTTTCCCCATTGATCTCGGAGGCGGAGAACGTCCGCATCGCGGCCACCCCCACTTTGGAGGAGGTTCGCTCCATTGATTTCTCCATCCCTAGGGATAGTGTGGCAGGCCCTGATGGGTACTCTTCCGTATTTTTTCAGCACTGCTTGGATTTTGTGCAGCAGGATGTCATGGACGCTGTCTTGGATTTTTTTCACGGTTCCCCTTTGCCCCAGGGCTTCACTGCCACCACGATCACTTTGGTTACCAAAGTTGAGGGTGCTCATGCTTGGACGGATTTCCGTCCCATCAGCTTGTGTAATGTCACGAATAAGATCATCTCAAAGTTGTTGTACTCTCGGCTGAGGTCAGTGGTTGGGGGTCTTATTTCTCAGAGTCAGAGTGGCTTTGTGCCAGGTCGGATGATCTCTGATAATATCCTTCTTGCTCAGGAGCTCACTCACAGTCTCAATCTCCTTGCCCGTGGTGGCAATGTCATCCTAAAGTTGGACATGGCTAAGGCCTATGACAGAGTCCAATGGTCTTTCCTCCTGGATGCTCTTAGGCAGTTCGGCTTCTCCGAGCAGGTTGTTGGGATGGTGCGGGCTTGCATTTCCTTTTGCAAGTTCTCGGTCAATGTCAATGGTACTCCGGCTGGTTTTTTTGGTTCTACGAGGGGTTTGAGAAAGGGGGATCCTTTGTCCCCCCTTCTCTTAATTATTGCAGCGGAGTACCTATCTCGCGGTCTGGATCGGTTGTTCCTTCAGAACGCTGGTCTGAGGTACCGCTCTGGGTGTGATATGATGATCTCCCATCTGGCTTATGCTGATGATGTCATTATTTTTGCCAATGGGGGGTCTTGGGGTATGCAGCGCCTCCAAGATTTCTTGGCTCATTATGAGAATTGCTCGGGCCAGTTGGTGAATGTTGCCAAGAGTGCCATGATATTCCCTCCGAGTTGTACTGCTCGTCGCCGCTCTCGTTTGCTACGCATCACAGGGTTTGCGGAGGGCCAGCTGCCTTTGAGATACCTTGGAGCTCCGCTTTTCCATGGGAACCAAAAGTGCTCGTTGTTTGAGCCCCTTTTGCAGTCGGTTCAGAAGATGCTGGAGGGTTGGGAGAATCGCTCCCTCACCCCTGGGAGCAGGATGACCCTGATCAGTAGCGTGCTCCTTTCGATCCCGATCTATCTCTGCCAGGTGATTCAGCCTCCTTTGGCTGTCATGGAGAGATTGGAGCTCATCTTTAATGCTTTTATCTGGGGTTCTAGACCCTTGGAGAAGAAGTGGCACTGGGCTCGTTGGTCTCGTTCTTGCCTCCCGGTGAAAGAAGGGGGCCATGGTTTTCGTCGACTGAAAGACATAGTCGATAGCTTCTCCATGAAGCTATGGTTCAGATTCAGACAGGGCTCCTCTCTCTGGGCGAGATTCCTCATGAGGAAGTATTGCCGGACTGAGAGCCCCATTTGTGTCACTTTCCGCGGTGCTATTTCTCCTACTTGGCGTCGTATGCTCCATGTTTGGCCTCGTGCGGAGCCTGGTATCCGATGGAGAATAGGCCACGGGGAGGTTTCTTTTTGGGATGATACATGGTTGGGTGATACCCCTCTGTCGAGCAGATGCGATGTCAGAGGGGATAGGAGAGTGTGTGTTTCTAGCTTCCTTTCAGAGGGAGCATGGGAGTTTGATCTTCTCTGTGTCGTTGTTGCTCCCTCGGTGGCGGAGGAGATCGCAGATTCCTGTTTTGGTGGACGAGCCGGATATGGCTATTTGGATCCACAGCACTGATTGTGCTTTTTCTTTGAGATCTGCGTGGGAGCAGGTCCGTCCAAGAGACCCGGTATCGGACATTTTGACCCCTTGCTGGGGGCATTGGATGAGGCCCATCATGTCCTTATTTCTATGGAGATTTTGGCATCGGTGGTTTCCTGTGGATGAGGTGCCTCAGCAACGTGGATTTGTTCTTGCGTCCAGATGTCAGGGTTGTGAGATGTCGGAGACGCTCACACACATTTTCATTGACGGTCCCATCACCCGCTCCGTGTGGCATTTCTTTGGGGCTGTCTTTCGTGTTCGCATCCCCATCACTTAGGACTTTCGTTTGTTTCTCAGTGCTTGGAATAGGGGTCACGAGTGGTCTCCTTGGGGTAATGTGAAGGAGTTCATTCCTTTCGTCGTTCTTTGGTTCCTTTGGACTGCACGCAATGATTCTAAGCACCGTCACTTACCATCTTCAGTGGAGACGATCAAATTCCAGATCTTGTCATATTTGAGACTTGCTCATTCTGCAGCCACCATCAAGCCCCGCCTCTGGCTTGGGGCTCTACAGGCAGCTCATTCGATGGGCATCTTTGTTGGCCTCCAACGGAAACACAAGACTGCCATTGTCCGTTGGTTGAGGCCGCCGCCTGGGTTCTTTAAGCTTATTGTGGATGGGAGTTCAAGAGGGAACCCGGGTGAGTCCTCTGTGGGAGGGGTTGTCAGGGATTCTTCTGGGCGGATCTTGGCTTTTTTCAGTGAGTTCAAAGGTTTGGGGTCCAATGTCCGTGCAGAGCTTTGGGCGGTTTTGATGGGTATCCTTTTCTGTTCTGACCTTAGCTTTTTTCCCCTTTGGATTGAGACAGATTCCCAGATAGCCATTCAGATTTTACGATCTCGGAGGTGTCGTTGGGATTTGGACCACATTGTGTCGATGACGCGTGTTTTGGTGAGGACTAGGCCGGTTCATTTCTCTCATATATATAGGGAAGTGAATTCGGTTGCGGATGCGCTGGCGAGACATGCTCATGATCATAGGCAGTGTTTGTTGGAGTCTGGTGCTCATTTACCCACTCACATTGCTGCCTTGGCCCGTTCTGATTCTTCCGGGCTTCCCTACCTTAGATCTAGGTTTTCATAGAGCCTCACGCTCACATATAGCTATTGCTCTTGGGCTTTCTCTTTTCTTTGTTTGTTCCCCATTTTGGTCTAGGTCATCCTAGATTTAGATATATTTAGATATTTATTTTTATTGTAGGTACCGCTCTTCGGTCTCTTTCCGGAGTATTTGGATTGGCCAGGTGTTATCTGTGGTTTCCACCTGCCTGGATTTTGCTTTTGGATGATGATCGACATGGGCATCTCCTCTCAGATTGATGTCTGGGCCCGTTCTGTTTCTTCAGGGCTTCACTACCTTAAGTCTAGGTTCTCGTAGAGCCTCACGCTCACTTATAGCCTCACGCTCCTATAGCCATTTCTCTTGGGCTTTTCTTTTTCTTTGTTTGTTTCCTTCTTGGTCTAGGTCATCCTAGATTTAGATATATGTATATATTTATTTTTCTATGCAGGTACAGGTCTCCGGTCTCTTTTCGGAGCCTTTTGGAGTTTATGTTATTACCATTCCTGGTTTGCCGTGATTTTCAGCGGGTTCGATCTTGTGGGGCGTTTACTGTTGTTTTCCCCTTGTCCGAATCTAGATTCTTGTTGATTATCCTCGTTGGCGGGTTCAAACGCTGGTTCTTCTATGGTCTCACATTATAGTTAGTTGTGGGATGTGTTTCAGTTCAGACATATACCTTTCTGCTACCGCTTGTTTTGGGTCTGATGGACTGTGGTTTGCCCTTATTCACCTGGCGACCTAGTTTGCACAGTGATTTTCCAGAAGACCATGATTTCATGGACATATTTCTAGTTTAGTTCTGACTTACTTGTCCAGCTCGGGATTATGATAGTTCTCCATACGCGCTTCATTGCCTAGTCTGCTCGTCTAGCTTTGAGTTGTGGATGGTGACGATATTTCAGCTGTTCTTGATAACTTTTGCTATCCGTCCGCGCTTCATTGTCTGGTCTGCTATCATCTAGCTGGAGTCGTGGATGTTGATGATATTTTAGCTACTCATGATGACTCAGGGTGACATTATATTTTTAGTTGTCACTGATTTTTTACTTGTACTGCTCAGTTTCTAGGGTTGAGTATATTGTAGTTTCTTTCGATACCCTAGCTGTATTGATGTATTTAGATTTTTGTATCGCCTTTTGAGGAGGTCTTGGTCTAGTCCCCCTCCTCCTTTAGACTTTCTTGTATTGTTATTTTATGGTTATATACAGGTAGGGGTCTCCCAAAAATCTCCCCTACATGGCCAGCCGGCCGGCACCGGATTCCGGCAAGCCCATTAGTCCATCGGAATCTTCTCGTCAAGGCGATCAGCATACTCAAATTTCAGCTCAATCAAAGTTCATTTACCCGTCCAAAACAGCTGCCAAAGTTCCGAGTTTTCCGGCCGTCGCTACGCCTCTGGCCACCGGTGCTCTGTTGGCCAAAAAAATTATATCAATGGATTCGTCTCTTCAAGGCACTCCTACTGTCAAAATTTCATCAAATTTTAAGGTGGTTTGCCCGTCCAAATTGAAGCCGGAAGTCACACCTGCACTATTCACCGAGATGCCGCCGTTTCTTTCTCCGATCCCGACGCCGTCTAACATCCGATCATCGATCAGGACCCCGATCCGGAATCCTCATGTCCAGACGCTTTAGATGCCTCTGGTTTCGAAGATTCCTATCGGTCCAATCGCCGAGAATTTCAGATCTACGCCTGCGCCAATCAACTCGCCGTTGCCATCTGTTTCTCAGGCAATTTGCTCTGGCTCCGGTGGGAATTTTTATAATTCCTTTGGTCATAATTCTCCCTGTAGTAACCCTTACCCGGATCCCCTACTAAACAGAACTTATGCATGCAATTAACTTAATTAAATAGATACCAGAATAAAACTGCGGAAACCATAAATAATATACAATCCCAAGTAAAGGAATCTGTAATTTAATCCCGTAATATACAACCAAATCGAATAGCTGTATAAACCCAAACAACAGTAAAAAAACCTAGACGAAGCTCCAGCTGGTCAACCACTGACTAGCCCCTCCTGGATCCACCCTCCTCGTCCAATCGCAAACCTGCCCCATGGAATAGGGTGTCCATAAAATACAGAGTACGAGACGTGAGCATAAAATGCTCAGTACGAGAGTATGAGTATACATGCATGCAAAGTGCACTCCCTATAGACTCGAGGTCAAGGATCAGATAACAGAGACAGACCGGGCCCTGGTATGTAGCACGCTGTGCCGTCGCTTCAGGAGGTGGCTCCCATATCAAGATAACCGTGGATACGCCGGACCCAAATCGATGGAAGTCCATCCACTAACAGGATAGGGTACAACCCTACTAACAGACATCTCGAAAGAGATACAGCAAGATGCAAATGAATGCAGCATAATATCATGGCATATAAATCATGCAGTCACATAATACATGCATACTCAGTCAGGATATCTCGAACAGTACTTTCGTACCTCAAAACAGTGCAAGCTCTACCAGCTCTAGGTCCACGCCTATAGTCTGCTCTACACTTCCAAATGATACTACTATCATTAAAGTGTTCTAAAAGCCTTAACAAAGCTATTGCATACTCCTAAATATTTATAGGAAGCAAAAGCTATACCTTCGTCCGTCGTTAGCCCTTTGATGTCGATGCCTCCAGAACTTGGGCACAACTCCGCTACGACTACCAACGCCTCGCCAACCTCCGGACCAAGCCTAAGAAGACTAGAACAGCTCCAAAAGGACTAGAATGGAAAGGAGAACTCGGAATTGGCAAATGAAAGTGAAGCCTCAGCCTTCTATTTATAGACAATGATCGGAACTTCCGATCCTTGATCGGAACGTCCGAACCTCGATCGGAACATCCGATCCTGCCATCGGAGCTTCCTAAGATCCTGATCGGCCACGTGTCAAAATATCACTTGTTGACTCCGGATAGGGGTGATCGGAGCTTCTGGTCCTGATCGGAGCTTCCGATCTTGCCACACGTCATGCCTGACGTAATATCGATCGGAGCTCCCGATCCTGTTCGGAGCTTCCGAACTCTACCCAAGTAATTATGATTAATTACTTAATTACTGATTTTGGTTACGGGCTACTACATTCTCCCCCACTTAAGATATTTCGCCCTCGAAATCAGATCTTAAGTACCGAATGCAAATACAAAAATCCGAAACATTTTTTATTCAAATCAAACGTTTACAGAGTTTGCAACTGAATACAAATTAAAGAATGAAATCAAAACAACTCAGGATGGTCTTTACGCATCCTGTCCTCAAGCTCCCAAGTAGCTTCCTCAGTGCCTCTGCGCTGCCACTGAACTAAAACCAAAGGAATGACTTTGTTCCGTAAAACCTTATCCTTATAATACAGGATACGAAGAGGTTTCTCACCTCAGATGCAGAATATGAGATTCATCCGCCACATACCGTCGCAACAGAGATACGTGGAACACGTCGTGAATATTGGATAGATGCGGTGGCAAAGCTAGTCGATAAGCCAAATCGCCAATTCTCTCCAAGATCTCAAACGGACCGATAAATCTGGGAGACAACTTGCCCTTAAGGCCAAATCTGAGAATCTTGCGGAAAGGTGACACTCTCAGAAACACTTTCTCCCCGACCTCGAACTGCAAGGGCCTACGCTTGATATTAGCATAACTGGCCTGATGATCCTGTGTAGTCTTAATCCGTTTCATGATTTGATCAACAATATCTATCGCCTGCTGGATAAACTCCGGTCCCTCAGCCTGTCTCGCCCCCACTTCTTCCCAGAAGAGTGGAGTACGACAACATCGCCCATACAACGCCTCAAAAGGTGCCATCCCAATACTAGTGTGATAGCTGTTGTTGTAAGCGAACTCGATCAACGTCAAATGATCCTGTCAGGCTAAACCAAAATCCATGACGCATGCTCTAAGCATATCCTCTAACGTACGGATAGTGCGCTCTGACTGACCATCAGTCTCCGGATGATAGGCTGTACTCAAACTGAGAATAGTACCCATCGCACGCTGAACACTCCCCCAGAATCTAGAAGTAAACCTGGGGTCCCGATCGCTGACAATGCTCACAGGCACTCCATGAAGTCGAACGATCTCCTGAATGTACATCCGTGCCATGCGATCCACAGAGTACTCTCGGCTATGGGCAATGAAATGCGCTGACTTGGTGAGTCGGTCCACCACAACCCAGATAGCATCACAGTTCCTCGGGGATACCGACAAATGGGTCACAAAGTCCATTGTGATAAACTCCCATTTCCATTTAGGAATAGGCAGACTGTGAAGCAATCCTCCAGGTCGTCGGTGCTCTGCCTTGACCTGTTGACACACCAAACATCTCGAAACAAACTGATAAACATTGCGTTTCATTCCCTTCCACTAGAAACGAGTACGTAGATCCTTGTACATCTTGTTGCTCCCAGGATGAATACTCAACTTAGTGCGATGCGCCTGAGACAAAATCTCCTCTAGCAACTCTTCATCCTGCGGAATCACAAGTCTACCAGACAAACACAGAAAGCCATCTGACTGATAATGAAATCCAGACAAGCTACCCTTGTTAGCTAGACGAGCTAAACGCTGGGTCTTCGAATCAGACATCTGAGCATCTCGGATCCGCGAATACAAGGCTGACTCAGATAATATCGCAAACATCTGGATACTCTGCATACCTTTCTTATGCTTGAAGGTATAACCTGAAGTACAACAGTCACTGATCGCACTAGACATCGAACAAGTCTGAAGTGCGGATAGTCGCACCTTGCGACTCAAAGCATCAGCGGTGAGATTAGAAGCTCCCGGATGGTACTTAATCTCGCAATCATAGTCCTTAAGCAAGTCCATCCAACGTCTCTGCCTCATGTTCAACTCCGCCTGAGTGAACAAATACTTGAGACTCTTATGGTCGGTGAAGATCTCAAATTTCTCGCCATACAGATAATGACGCCAGATCTTCAAAGCGAACACAATGGCTGCTAACTCCAAATCATGGACTGGGTAGTTGTCCTCGTGAAGCTTCAGCTGTCTAGAAGCGTATGCGATCACATGCCCATTCTGAGTCAGGACACAACCTAACCCCTGAAGAGAAGCATCCGTGTATACCACATACCCTCCAGATCCGAACGGTAATGCCAACACCGGCGCAGAAGTCAACCGCCGTCGAAGCTCAAAGAAATTCTCCTCACACTCGGAGGACCACTCAAAATCCACACCCTTGCGGGTAAGCTGCGTCAACGGTCGAGCTAACTGAGAGAAGTTCAGAATGAAGCGACGATAATACCCTGCTAGACCCAGAAAACTACGGATCTCAGCAACTGTCGTCGGACGCGACCAATTAAGTACCGCTTCAATCTTGCTTGGATCAACAGAAATCCCTTCCCTGGATATGATATGGCCAAGAAAGACCACTCTATCCATCCAGAACTCACACTTGCTCAGCTTGGCGTACAACTGCTCATCTCGAAGAGTCTGTAGTACTAACCGCAAGTGAGAAACATGTTCTTCCGTATTACGCGAATACACCAAGATGTCGTCAATAAAGACCACAACAAACTTGTCCAAATACTCCCTGAAGACACAGTTCATCAGATCCATGAATATAGCCGGCGCATAAGTCAAACCAAATGGCATCATTAGGAACTCGTAATGCCCATAGCGAGTACGGAATGCAGTCTTGGCTACGTCCTGATCACGAACTCTCAACTGATGATACCCAGATCTCAAGTCAATATTGGAGTAAACTGATGTGCCCTGCAGCTGGTCAAACAAGTCATCAATACGAGGCAACGGATACTTGTTCTTCACAGTGACTCGATTCAGCTGCCGATAGTCAATGCACAGCCGCATCGAACCATCCTTCTTCTTCATGAAGAGAACAGGAGCTCCCCAAGGAGATACACTAGGACGAATGTACCCCTTGTCCAAAAGATCCTGTAGCTGATTCTTCAACTCACGCATCTCTGACGGAGCCAGACGATACAGTGCTCTAGAAATAGGCGAAGTACCCGGCATCAACTCTATGCCAAACTCGACTTCCCTAGCAGGAGGAAAACCCGGAATCTCATCAGGAAATACATCTGGAAATTCATCCACAACAGGAATGCTCTCTATCCTAATACTCTCAGCGGACAAATAACCTGCATAGATAAGGTAGCCTTTCCCCCAGACTCTAGAGCTCGACAGGCTCTCAAAGCTGATACCAAAGGCATCGGGGGTCGCGCTCCCTCACCATAGAAAAACCAGCTCTCACTCCTCTCCGGATGAAAGCGTACTAATCTCTGATAGCAGTCCACTGAAGCTCGATAGGTAGTCAACATATCTATTCCCAGAATGCAATCAAAGTCGTCCATCGCCAGGACCATGAGATTCGCTAATAGAATGTTCTCTTAGAACTCTAAAGGGCAACCCATCACTAGACGCTTAGCCAAAGCAGATTGGCCCGTCGGAGTAGAAACAGACATCACTACGTCTAGTGCAATGCATGGTAACTTATGCCTCTTAACAAAACGTGCAGAAATGAAGGAATGAGATGCACCAGTGTCAATAAGTACAAGAGCAGGTATACCATAAAGCAGAAATGTACCTGCGATGACTTTCTCATTCTCCTCCACTGCCTGATCATGTCTCAGGGCAAACACCTGGCCAGAAGCTCGTGGCCTCAAATAAGAACTCCCAGCAGACTGTCCCTGCGACCTCTGCTGTACGGTGGCCTGAGAACCCGATCCTGAACCAGAACCAGAACCGCCTCCCCCAGACAATGGGCAATCCCTCCGGATATGACCAGTCTCTCCACAATGGAAACAAGCTCCAGAAGCTCTTCGGCACTTGTCGGATGGATGGTTCTTCCCACAGTGATCACACTTGTCCTTCTTACCGAAACGGACAACACCTCCAGAACCAAAGGAAGAAGAAGATCCAGACTTCTTGAAAGTTTGGGCACGGGGACCCAAAGAACTAGCAGGCCTTGACTGAGGGAAATACCTGTTCCGCCGAATGCTGTCCTCCGCCTGGTGAAAACGGCTCACCAATCCCTCGTAGGACATGTCATCGTCAACCGCCACACGATCATGGATCTCAGGGTTAAGGCCCTGAAGGAACAAATTATACTTCATCTCTGAGCTATCAGCAATCTCGGGGCAATAGGATAGCAGATCAAATAACCTCTGCTGATACTCATCGATAGACATGGCTCCCTGTCGCAGACTCAGTAGCTCGCTTGCCTTCGACTGACGGAGTGCCGGAGGAAAATAACGCTTTTGGAAAGCTGTGCGGAACTCGGCCCAGGTGGCCACTCCTCTCGCCTCAACAAAAGGTGCAGAAGTAAACCTCCACCACCTGCGCGCACGCCCATCCAGAAGGTAGCCAAGGGTCTCCACCTTCTGCTTCTCGGTGCATTGGAAAGTCTAAAAAGTTGTCTCCATGCGGTCTAACCAGTTCTCTGCATCCTCCGGAGACTCACCTCCAACTAAGGGCTTAGGACCCATAGCTAAGAATCGATGCACAGTGAAACGCTCATCGTCATGATGACGATGACGCCGTTCTCGACGAGGCTCCCAGTCGGCATCACCCCAACGCCCACCAACACTGCCATGAGAACTCCGATCGTCACGATTTGCCATCTACAAAAATACCTCATGATGAGACTAAATCCCAAGAATTCTTTTGCATGCTCTGATACCATAAATGTAGTGACCCTTACCCGGATCCCCTACTAAACAGAACTTATGCATGCAATTAACTTAATTAAACAGATATCAGAATAAAACTGCGGAAACCATAAACAATATACAATCCCAAGTAAAGGAATCTGTAATTTAATCCAATAATATACAACCAAATCGAATAGCTGTATAAACCCAAACAACAGTAAAAAAACCTAGACGAAGCTCCAGCTGGTCAACCACTGACTAGCCCCTCCTGGATCCACCCTCCTCGTCCAATCGCAAACCTGCCCCATGGAATAGGGTGTCTAGAAAATACAGAGTACGAGACGTGAGCATAAAATGCTCAGTACGAGAGTATGAGTATACATGCATGCAAAGTGAACTCCCTATAGACTCGAGGTCAAGGATCAAATAACAGAGACAGACCGGGCCCTGGTATGTAGCACGCTGTGTCGTCGCTTCAGGAGGTGGCTCCCATACCGAGATAACCGTGGATACGCTGGACCCAAATCGATGAAAGTCCATCCACTAACAGGATAGGGTACAACTCTACTAACAGACATCTCGAAAGAGATACAGCAAGATGCAAATGAATGCAGCATAATATCATGGCATATAAATCATGCAGTCACATAATACATGCATACTCAGTCAGGATATATCAAACAGTACTTTCGTACCTCAAAACAGTGCAAGCTCTACCAGCTCTAGGTCCACGCCTATAGTCTGCTCTACACTTCCAAATGATACTACTATCATTAAAGTGTTCTAAAAGCCTTAACTAAGCTATTGCATACTCCTAAATATTTATAGGAAGCAAAAGCTATACCTTCATCCATCGTTAGCCCTTTGATGTCGATGCCTCCAGAACTTGGGCACAATTCCGCTACGACTACCGAATGCCTCGCCGACCTCCGGACCAAGCCTAAGAAGACTAGAACAGCTCCAAAAGGACTAGAATGGAAAGGAGAACTCGGAATTGGCAAATGAAAGTGAAGCCTCGGCCTTCTATTTATAGACAACGATCGGAACTTCCGATCCTTGATCGGAACGTCCGAACCTCGATCGGAACGTCCGATCCTGCCATCGGAGCTTTCGAAGATCCTGATCTGCCACGTGTCAAAATATCACTTGTTGACTCCGGATAGGGGTGATCGGAGCTTCCGCTCCTGATCGGAGCTTCCGATCTTGCCACACGTCATGCCTGACGTAATATCGATCGGAGCTTTCGATCCTGTTCGGAGCTTCCGAACTCTACCCAAGTAATTATGATTAATTACTTAATTACTAATTTTGGTTACGGGCTACTACACTCCCATTGTTATGGGCAATCCATTGATGTTTCCAATTTCGCAATCGGCATCCCCAGTTCAAAACGGCCAAATTCCGGTGAGTTATGGTTTTCCGTCGACTGAGTTGGCCCGAGTTGTTGTGTTTCCGCCCGAGTCTTCAATTTTGGCCACCGGTTCCGGGCTCCGCTCCCCGTTGCCGGTCGTCGGTGGTGGTACAGCTGGTGACTCGCGAGTTGACTCGGACGAGTCAGCGAGTCAGCCCTTTCCTCTTGATTCGGGAGTCAACCCTTCGAGTTCTAGTATTTCCTGCTCCAGGGGATGTTTCAGCTCATCCAACACCTGTCCCTGCTATTCCTATAATTTATTTTCATGATGCGGTGGCTTCTTCGTCCCCTGGACTGCGCTCCTTGAGTTTTGACGATGTTGCAGACTCTAAGATGGAAGATATTTCTCCGATTGTGCGCAATGGGATTCCCGGGATTTTTTTCCCAGATCAGGTTATTTTTTATCTTTCTGAGCCATTTAAATTTGCCTTGGTTGGGAGTATTTCGGGTAATAGGGGGTGACTCCGAATTCTGATCTTATTACTGCTTTTGATTGTCCGGGTTTGGTTGGCTCCCATTCTGTTCAATTCCTTCCCCGGGGCTTCATGGTGATTAATTTTTCTACTGAAGTCGATTACTTGAAGTTTTGGAGTCAACCTGTTATTTCTATCCATTCTGTTTCGATCCACTTCTCTAAATGGACTCCGGAGTTCAAATATGAGGAGAAATCTTCTATTGCCCCGGTTTGGGTTAGGTTTCCAGATTTACCTCTGCATTTATTTGACAAAAAGAGTCTTTATCCAATTGCTAAGATTCTAGGTAATCCCATCAATATTGATGGCTTTACTGCGGAGGGTTCCAGGGGCTCTTTTGCCTGAGTTTGCGTGGAGATGGATGTTCTCGCGGCTCGTCAGGAGCAGATTTGGGTTGGTTGGGGTGATCATAGCCAGGTTCTTTAGGTGGTTTATGAGAAAGTTACTTTTTTCTGTTCTCACTGCAAGTTGATGGGCCACTCTCTCGAGTTTTGCTCTCGTGCTGGCGCTCCCTCCAAACCTCATCGTCAGCGCCGCCGCAAGTATCAGGGTTTGGCTTCACAGAGTCAGTCGAATAAAGGCCAGGTGCCCAGGGGTCAGTCTTTGGTTGTTTCTCCGAGTTTGGTGCCTCCTTCTGGTAGGGTTCCTGTGCGCTCTGATGCTGGTTTTTATGATTAAGAAAGGTAGAAGGCAGTCTTCTTCGATTCAGGGACTGGTTTTGCCTCAGTCTTTGGTGAACCCGTTTGATGCTATCTGGGATATTGGTAAGTATTTGGCTCAGGATGGGGTTTCTGATGTTTCTGCCACCCTTTTTTCTCAGGAGCTGACTCTAGCTATTTATTCTGATGATGTCCTTTCTTCCAGTGCTCCTTCGGTGATTACTGGTGATGGTGCTGGGCAGTCGCTTTTGGAGGCGCCGCCTTTGTCTGATTCTATTCCCCCTGCTCAGGAGACTGTTTTGTATTTGGTGGTTGCTCAGACCCAGTCTGTTGTACCTACTGATGTGTTGGATCCGGTGTATGTTCCACCTGAACCCTGAACCCTTAAATGAATCCTGAACCCTGAACCCTAAACCCTGAAACCTAAACCCTGAAACCCCTAAAAAAAAAGCTCTCAAGAAAAAAAAGGAAAAAAAAATTCCCAAATTGTCTCTAATTTTGTCACTATTCACTGCTGCCGCCGCCCACCATGCTGCCGCCGATTCTTGGCCGGCCGACCATCTCACCTGAACCACCTCCTCACGACGATGCTACCCTCCAAATTTCAGACCAATCGAGCGTCGTTTGCCCGGCCAAATCACCTCCCGAAATGTCCAAATCTGCGTCTTCTCCGATAGCGCCGCCGGCCAATCACTTTTCCGGTGTCGCCTTGGTTGATTCTGGTTCGACTTCAACCCCTCTTCAAGTTCCGACCACTGCCTCGTCCTCTTCTTCAACACAATCGATGGGCTTTGCGTCGCAATCGGTGTCGGCACTGTTGACCGCGGCACCGCCTGGTTTTTTGGATTTTGCGGCCACCTCCGACCATCATTCTCCAAAACAAGCCACGATCTTTGATCCTCTTTCCAAGAGAATAAAACACACACACCAATTGACCAGATCCGTGCTACTTCATGCGTGAATTTTAGATCGAAAAAAGTCAAGCAAAATCGGACCAATTCATCATCTTCTTCGGCCGATTTCTCTACCATTGATGCAGCTTTTTCTAATTTATTCCAGGGTTTTACTCCCTCGTCCATGGCCGTCATTTCCCCCCCACCCCTCGCCGATAATTCGCCGCCATCGGAAAATGCCCAAATCCCGATTTCAAACCCTGTTTCCCCATCGAGTTTGGCCGAGTTCACCCCTCCGCCGCTTGAGTATGCCGGAATGGACCCTGGTTCCTGTGCCACGACAATTTCGCCGGTCGCCGGTGATGCTCCGACGAGTGTAGCACGAGTCAACCCAGACCCAATCGGCCGAGTCAAGCGAGTCAACTCAGAAGTCAACATTGTTGACCCCCTGGTCAAAATCGTTGACCCAGCAGTCAAAATTGCGGTCAACTTTGTTGACCATTTGGTCAAATCTAGTTCTAAACCTGTTGTTTCGCTCTCGGTTTCATTTCGGGACACTCTGGCACCACCGTCTCCTCGCACGGTGAATAAAAGCTTTGCATATGTGCTTAATTTGATGGACAATTTGCCTGAGCTGACTTTTCTGAATGGGAAACCGGGTATTCGATTCCCGGACGAGGTAATTTCTTCCCTTGTTGAACCATTTTGATTTGCTTTGGTGGGCAAGATTACTGGTAATAGATCTTCTGTTCCTAATTCTGCGATATATGCCGCATTTTCTAAACTGGGTTTTATGGCTTCATTTAACTTGAAATTCCTCCCCCGGGGTTATTTAGTTTGTACTTTATCTTGCGAGGAGGATTATGCGCGTATCTGGATGCGCGGAATTCTTTATGTGGAGCCGATTGGGATCCGCTTTTCTAGGTGGACCCTGGAGTTTAAGTTTGATATGGAATCGCCCGTTGCTCCTGTATGGCTTTGATTTCCTGATTTTGCATTGCACTTGTACAATAAGAAAAGTTTGTATGCTCTTGCCAAAATCCTATGCAATCCTCTTTGAGTGGATGAGCATACGGCTGATGTGTCTAGAGGGGCTTTTGCCCATGTTTGTGTGGAGCTGAATGTTTTACAGGAGAGAATTCAGCAGATCTGGGTTGGGTGGGGTGAGCACACTCGAGAGATTGAGGTTGTGTATGAGAGGGTCCCATCTTACTGAACGGATTGCAAGATGTTGGGACACTCCACTTCGGTGTGTTATTCTCATGGCAAAAATCCAAGGCCCCAACGGCCGAAGCCAAATGTTTGGAAGGGTAAGATTGCGGAAGGGGGTTCTGAATCGCAGTCTCAGGAGGAGGGCACCTCTGGGGCCCCGCTGGGTCCTAAGCCTTTTGGCACGGGGCCAGGCACTTGGGTCATTAAGAGGAGAAGATGCCAGCCTCAGCGTCGGCAGCCTATCATGGCTGACCATTGCAACAAAAACTCTTTTGAGGTTCTTGAGTCTTTACCAGAGGAGCCTGATCTTTGTCGATCAGTGTTGAGAACTGTGGATCCGGATGAAAGTCTGGATCCGAGCCAGGTCCTCTCAGTGGAGAGAGATAGTGCCCCTGCTCCCTAGTCAGTCCATATTCCCCAGTCAGTCCACTTTACCCCGTCAGTCCAAATTCCCCTATAAGTCAATATTCCTCAGTCTGTACCTATTCCAGAGGATGGGTTTGACATTTGTCCAAGATTCCCTTGGCCTCCTCAAGAGGAGGAAGATGAGGGTACATCTTTTGTGGATTGTGCGGATGATCTGGGATCTCCGCATGGCGTTCTGGTTTATGCTCCTGCGGAACCTGTTTCCTGTGTTCTGAATCATAGCAGTCAATCCATTTCTTCGAATCCCGAGACTCCTGGTGAGACTTCCTCCTTGTTCATCGAGGGGCTCATTTCTCAGTAGGGCCGCCTCTGCCAGGAGTTTGGCCCGGTGAGGGTTGACACTAGTTGTGAGGATTACTCGGGATCTTGTTATGGTTCTGAATCATGTGATGGGAGGGAACTTGGTAGGGACGAGCGGGACATTGATATGTCTGATCCTCTCAAAAGAAAGACTTCTCAGAGGGAGAAATTCCTGTAGGCCCTTAAGGGGCCGAGGAAGAAGAAGGGGTCTCACCCTGATTTTTCCTCATGAATTGTCTCATCTAGAACATTAGGGGACTCAGGAGCTCTGAGTCCCAAGAGAGGCTTCATGCCTTGGTGAAGGAGAAGCGTATCAAGATTTTGGCCATCCTGGAGTCGATGATTGCTCTTGATCAGCATTATATGACGCGTCGTCTTGGTTTTCAGAGAGTTCTGTTGAATATCTCTGGTAATATCTGGGTTTTTTTAGCTGAGGATGTGAAGGCCGAGTGTGTTTTTTATCACACTCAATTCCTCCATCTCAGTGTGTCGACTCACTTTCTGCCGGTTGTTGTCTTTTGTTCTTTGGTCTATGCCAAGTGTGACTACATTGGACGGCGTGACTTGTGGGGTTCTTTGCTGCAGGTTAAGCCCGATAGTGTTCCTTGGCTTGTTGTGGAGGATTTTAATGTCGTGAGGGATGCCTCTGAATTTCTTGGCTCATCTGGTGGGAGGCACCTCCCTATGGATGAGTTCAATATTTTTGTTCTGGAGTCTGCCTTGGTTGACGCTGGTTTTGAGGGCTCTTCGTTCACTTGGACGAATAAGACCATTTGGAAGCATTTGGACAGAGTTTTTGTATTTGTGGATTGGGGTGATCATTTAAACTCTATTGGGGTTGAACACCTTGGCCGCACTGTCTCGGACCATTGTCCCATTTTGGTTTCTGCTCCTGTCTTTGCTAGGGGACCGAGTTCTTTTCAGTTCCAGAGTATGTGGATTCGTCATCCCAGGTTCCTTCAGACCGTCAGGCTGAATTGGAACACGCCCTGTCATCTGCACGGAATGCCGAAGCTTTTTGCAAAATTGAAGTGTCTGAAGGGCTACCTTAAGTGGTGGAACCGGGATGTTTTTGGGAACATTTTTTATAAGATTACTGAGGCGGAAAAGTCTATCAGACTTGCTGAGGCTGCCTGTAAAGCGGACCCCTCGGAGCACTGCTGGAATCTTTTGTCCAGGTGCAACGAGGATCTGGCTCGAATCACTGCCATGGAGGCGGACTTTTGGAAGCAGAAAGTTGCTTATAATTGGCTTGAGGATAGGGAGAGGAATACAAAGCTCTTCCACAATATGGTCAAGAAGAAGCGTGTGACTAACAAGATCTTCCGCGTTTGGGAGGATGGGACCTACCTTACCTCCCCGGCACTTATCCAGCAGTCCGAGGCTGCCTACTTCCAGCGCCTCCTCATCGGGGATCCTTTTGTCCTGGATATCTGATAGTAGTGTTTTGTTTGCATTTTTATTGCCATTTTGATTAGTGTTTTCCATGCATTTTGTGTCATTATTTATGTTTTAATCTAGTTTTATTTTATGTCGTGCATTTAGCTTCCTAATGTTTTATTGGTTTATTGTCTAGGAATTGATATTTTGTTGGTTAAAGAAATTGGAACGCATCCATGCGTCGAAGGAAATAGGAGAAGTCAAAATTTTCATCAACAAGTAGCGCGCTCGATCCGAGAAAGTTGTAGGATCGAGCGCGGCCAAGGAAGTCTGAAGGCAGTAGGATGCTCAAGATCGCGCGCTCGATCGGGTGGAAGTCCCGGATCGAGCGAGATGAAGGAATTTTCGAGGCAGAAGTTTGCTATTTTGTGCGCGCTGGATCCTAGCATTTTCCCGGATCGAGCGCGCGAGTCTGTTGCGGAAAAAAATTGTAATTTTGGAAACTCTTTTAATTAAGGCTCTAGACTTTTATTTGATTTTTAAGTCGGTTTTAGGGATTTTTCCAAACTATTCTACACGCTTAGAACGGGAAGAACTCTCTGTGGATGGCTAGGTTTTCATCTATCTTTTCTTATTTTTATTTTCTCTCATGATTTTTTGTAGAAAATTCATGAGTATTGTTGGCTAAAGTTTAGTACTTGGTTGAGGAAGACAAAACCCTTGATTTTACTTATTCATGAGATTTTGATTTTCAATGTTTGATTTTTATCGAGTATCAAGAATTATTCTGAATTGATTGATATGCTTGTGTATGAGATTTTTAGATTGGCCATCTTAGGATTTCATTATACAATCGAATGCTAAATTAGTATTTAAATCCGTAATTGTTTGAAACCTCTGATTTGCGAAGAAACTATGATTAATATTTTCTGCTATTGAATTTGTTAAATCGTAGGAATAATAATTGACTAGGCTAAATTCATCCGCTTGTGTATGGGTTGTCTAGCTTTATCAGTTTTACTAGTTTGAATGCTATCGTGAATTTAAATCTGATCGCTGGTATTGGGTTAGTTTATGGGGTAAGGGTTAACTTAGACTGCTGTTGTCTAGTTAACTAAAATTAAGGTGAAACAGGAATTAAATTTCCAATGGTGAATATTTGATAAGATTAATTATTTTTAGATGATCAATGATTGAATGAATAATATCAAGGGTGTAGTCGACCGATACCAAGTCTCGTCTCTTATTGAATTTCTCCAGTCTTTTATTTAAATTTTGTATGCTAGTGAATTTTGATTGCTTAAAGTTTTTAGTAGTTAATCCAAACTCCAAAACCCCCTTATTTTAAAGAACACTTTTAAATTTACCTTTCCTGGTGTGAACGATCCCTACTCACGCTACTGCATTATTTGTTTATCTGATTGAGTCGGGTAATTTGGGCGTACGCGATAAGCGCTACCAAATTTTGGCGCCGTTGCTGGGGAAACGGTGTTTAATTTTTTTTTGTGTTCTTATTTTTCTTTTATTTATTTTTATTATTTTATTCTATTCTTTCCCCAGTGATTCTCGGGTTTGTTCATGCTTCTAGGTGATTCTGCTGAAGAAGATTTTATATACGACTCGAAAATAGAAAGGAACTTGCATATGCGAAGGAGAGAAGTTCGTAGGAAACAACAAGAGGAAGCTGCTCGAGTTGCATTCCCTGAAGAAGAGATGGCTGCTAACGCCAATCTGAGTTTGAGACAATTGGGCACTCCTGATCCTAACCAACAACCCTTATGCATTACTTTCCCCACTCTAGAAAATAATGCTAATTTTGAATTGAAATCTAGACTGATACACTTACTGCCTGCTTTTCATGGTCTTGCAGGTGAGGATCCGCACAAACATCTGATGGAATTCCACGTGGTGTGTTCAAGCATGAAACCGCATGGAGTGACAGAGGAGCAGATTCAGCTCAGAGCCTTTCCTTTCTCTTTAAAGAGTTCTGCTAAGGGTTGGCTGTACTACCTACCTTCTGGATCCATCACCACCTGGACTGAGATGAAGAGGATATTTTTAGAGAAGTACTTTCTAGCTTCTAGAGCAGAAAACATCCGGAAAGAAATTTATGGGTGCAAACAGCAGATGGGAGAGTCACTGCACGAGTATTGGGAGCGTTTCAAGAAACTTTGCGCCAGCTGTCCGCAGCACCAGATAAGTGAAAATTTACTAATTCAATACTGTTATGAAGGTTTGTTGTCTCATGACAGGAGTATGCTGGATGCGGCCAGCGGTGGGGTTTTCGTGGATTAAACTCCAGTGCAAGCAAGAAATCCAATAGAGAATATGGCTGCCAATTCTCAGCAATTTGGCACCACCAGAAGTGATCCTGCGCCCAGAAAAAGTAACGAGGTAAACGTTTCTTCCCTTGAACAACAACTGAGCAAACTGACGTCTCTTGTGCGTCATATTGCATGATTAAAGCTCTAATTTTGGACTTTTGAAAAACCTCTAAATTTGGCTTAAAAAAGTGTTTTTAAGAACTTAAATGACCATTCAAACACCTTATAAACTAAAAAAACACTTTTTTTAAAAAAAAAATGATTTTCTGGTTTGACTTTTGATATCAAACGGCCAACCTTGTCTCCTATCAGTACGAATGAAATTTTTTGCGCGTAATGTCTTGATCCTCTTCTTGATCAACTCAACCTTGTCTACGATCTTTTGGATCAATTCTGGTCCTTCGACCTGTCATTCCTCTACTTCATTCCAAAATAAGGGTGTACGAAAACGACGACCATAAAGGGCCTTGAATGTTTCATGTCAATACTGTGATGATAGTTATTATTATAAGAGAACTCTATTATCGGCAGGTGATCCTGCCAGGATAACCCAAAATCCAACACTTAGTCCTCAACATATCCTCTAATATCTGAATAGTCCTCTCAGAGTGATCGTCAGTCTCTGGTTAATATGCAGTACTTAATCTAAAAGTAGTACACAAAACTCGCTGAAAGTTACCCCAAAATTGCGAGGTGAACCTTGGATCTCTATCGCTGACTATGCGCAAAGGAACTCCATGCAATCACACAATCTCCTGGATGTATAACCTCGTCATTCAATCAAAAGTGAACTCGCGGTTATACGGAAGAAAATGAGCACATTTGGATAACCTGTCCACAATAACCCAAATGTCATCACACTGTTGGAGGACATAGGCAAATGGGTGACAAAATCCATCGTCACATTCTCCCACTTCCATTGAGGAATTTCCAAGCTCTGCATCAGACCACCGGGTCGTCGATGCTCAGCCTTGACCTGCTGATAAACAAGACATCGAGAGACAAACTGGTAATGCTACGTTTCATACCTGATGATTTAACCTTGCAAGAAGAGATTTTGTCTCAGTCTCATCGTAATAGATTCACAGTGAACCCAGGAAGTACCAATATGTATAAGGATCTACGTACCGGATTTTGGTGGAAAGGTCCAGGTAGAATTCAAAATTATCGTATATTTGCGATCACGGCTTCAAGTGCTACGTTTTGACGTAAGTATTATGAATTTCTATGATGTTTTAATTTTGGATATATTGTTAGAATTAAGATTTGAATGTATAAACGTGTTCTAGTATATACGACGATAGTATATCTAAGTTGCATCGAGAAAAGATCGTTGTTTGAACATGTTTGTGAATTTTTGAAGATTTTATACAATTCTAAAAATATGGGGATGTTGATCACGTGAATATGCAGCTGAATTGGTGATGTTATGATATTTAGATGATGATAATATTGATTATTATGCTTTTGGAATTATCGATTTCAAACTGTTACGCCGTCGGTTACATTTGATGAAATTCTGAAAAATGTAGATGCTGATTTTGAAATATTCATGATGAATTGAGGATGATATGATTCATAGAATGTTTAATTAATGTGTTGTGAATGAAGCTTAGAGTTGTTAGATTTACGGTTTTGAAATCGGTATACCGTCGGTTGTATTCCGGTTCTTTGATCAAGTTTTGAAGTTGTTAAGCATTGAATAATATTGGAAAATGATTGTAAATTGTATAATACTTCCTTTCAGACTTTAGTTGAAGATCATCGATCTCGAGTCTAAGTATTCAAAGCGATAATAAGATGAATCGAGAAGTAGATCAAAGAGACGATTGAATGAGCTATCAAGTTCGAATGAGCAAGAAGGAATGAGCAGAATTTTAATGAGCAGATTGTTGACAGCTTGTATATGATCAAGAATGGCAAGAGTTTAGATATTTGAATCAAGACAAAGGTATGATTCGACATTGACCTCGACAGGTAGAATGACTCGAGAATGTGGTGGTTTTTGAGTTTCTAAAATCACATACTAGCATGATTACTTGCTCTTGTTTGATTTACTTGATCTACTTGACTTAGTTGATCTAGTTGCTTGATAAATGATTATGTTTGATTAAGCTTATTTTCCTTATTTGAAATTGATGAGTATAGATTGTTAGAGATTCTAATTTTAAAGGTGGTAGATTTATTATAGAGTTGAAAAATATTCCTTTTGAGCCTAAATTCTTTCGAAACCCTGAAAGCATAATCGGAAGGAAAATATTGGACGTGGTGTATTTATATATGGGAGGCGAGGGAAACAGCTTGAGTCAGCTTGAGTCCTTTTGCCATGATTCCCGGTATAGTGTTCACGATCAAGGGAATAAGAGCTTGTTACCACCCCGATCCGGATAGTAGGTGGAAGCTTGACTATAGTTGTGCACTTTTCCTAGGATCCCAAATGAACGAATTTTTAAATATTGTGTAGTGACCCTTACACGGATCACCTACTAACAGAACTTAGGCATGCAATTAACTTAATTAAACAGATATCAGAATAAAACTGCGGAAACCATAAACGTTATACAATCCCAAGTAAAGGAATCTGTAATTTATCCAAATAATATACAACCAAATCGAATAGCTATATCAACCTCAAACAACAGAAATAAAACCTAGACGAAGCTCCAGCTGGTCAACCACTGACTAGCCCCTCTTGGATCCACCCGCCTCGTCCAATCGCAAACCTGCCCCATGGAATAGGGTGTCCAGAAACACAGAGTACGAGACGTGAGCATAAAACGCTCAGTACGAGAGTATGAGTATACATGCATGCAAAGTGAACTCCTTACAAACTCGAGGTCAAGGATCAGATAACAGAGACAGACCGGGCCCTGGTATGTAGCACGCTGTGCCGTCGCTTCAGGAGGTGGCTCCCATACCAAATACCAGTGGATTTACCGGACCCAAAGCCATGGAAGTCCATCCACTAACAGGATAGGGTACAACCCTACTAACAGACATCTCGAAGGAGATAGATCAGTATGCAAATAAATGTACCATAAATCAATGACATATAAACCATGCAGTCACATAATATATGCATATTCAGTCAGGATATCTCGAACAGTACTTTCGTACCTCAAATCAATGCAAGCTCTACCAACTCTAGGTCCACGCCTATAGTCTGCTCTACACTGCCAAATGATACTACTATCATTAAAGTGCTCTAAAAGCCTTAACTAAGTTATTGCATACTCCTAAATATTTATAGGAAGCAAAAGTTATACCTTCGTCCATCGTTAGCCCTTTGATGTCGATGCCTCCAGAACATGGGCACAACTCCGCTACGACTATCGAATGCCTCGATGACTCCCGGGTCAAGCCTAGGAAGGCTAGAACAACTCGAATACGACTAGAGTAGAGAGGAAATCCGGAATTGGCAATTGAAACTGAATTCTCGGCCTTCTATTTATAGACAACGATCGGAGCTTCCGATCCTCGATCGAAATGTCCGAACCTCGATCGGAACGTCCGATCCTGCCATCGGAGCTTCCGAAGATCCTGATCTACCACGTGTCAAAATATCACTTGTTGACTTCGGATAAGGGTGATCGGAGCTTCCGATCCTGATCGGAGCTTCCGATCTTGCCACATGTCACGCCTGACGTAATACCATCGGAGCTTCCGATCCTGCATCGGAGCTTCCGATCCTATTCGGAACTTCCGAACTCTATCCAAGTAATTATGATTAATTCCTTAATTACTGATTTTGGTTACGAGCTACTACATTCTCCCCCACTTAAGATATTTCGTCCTAAAAATCAGATCTTAAGTACTGAATGCAATACAGAAATCAGAAACATTCTTTATTCAAATAAAACGTTTATCGAGTTTGCAACTGAATACAGCTTAAGAATGAAATCAAAACAACTCAGGATGGTCTTCACGCATCCTGTCCTCAAGCTCCCAAGTAGCTTCCTCAGTGCCTCGGTGCTGCCACTGAACTAAAACCAAAGGAATGACTTTTTTCCATAAAACCTTATCCTTATAATCCAGGATACGAATAGGTTTCTCAACATAGGTCAAATCCTTGTTCACCTGAACCTCAGACCGCTGCAGAATATGAGATTTATCCGCCACATACCGTCGCAACAGAGATACGTGGAACACGTCGTGAATACTGGATAGATGCGGTGGTAAAGCTAGTCGATAAGCCAAATCGCCAATGCTCTCCAAGATCTAAAACGGACTGATAAACCTGGGAGACAACTTGCCCTTAAGGCCAAATCTGAGAATCTTGCGAAAAGGTGACACTCTCAGAAACACTTTTTCCACGACATCGAACTGCAAAGGCCTACGCTTGATATTAGCATAGCTGGCCTGACGATCCTGTGCAGTCTTAATCCGTTTCTTGATCTGATCAACAATGTCTATCGCCTGCTGGATAAACTCCGGTCCCTCAGCCTGTCTCTCCCCCACTTCTTCCCAGAAGAGTGGAGTACGACAACGTCACCCGTACAACGCCTCAAAAGGTGCCATCCCAATACTAGTATGATAGCTGTTGTTGTACGCAAACTCGATCAATGGAAAATGATCCTGCCAGGCTGAACCAAAATCCATGACGCACGCTCTAAGCATATCCTCCAAAGTACGAATAGTGCGCTCCGACTGACCATTAGTCTCCGGATGATAGGCAGTACTCAAACTGAGAGTAGTACCCATCGCACGCTGAACACTCCCCCAGTATCTAGAAGTAAACCTGGGGTCCCGATCGCTGACAATGCTCACAGGCACTCCATGAAGTCGAACGATCTCCTGAATGTATAACCGTGCCATACGATCCACATTGTACTCCTGGCTATAGGCAATGAAATGCGCTGACTTGGTGAGTCGGTCCACCACAACCCAGATGGCATCACAGTTCCTCGGGGATAATGGCAAATGGGTCACAAAGCCCATTGTGATAAACTCCCATTTCCATTCAGGAATAGGCAGACTGTGAAGCAATCCTCCAGGTCTTCGGTGTTCTGCCTTGACCTGGTGACACACCAAACATCTCGAAACAAACTGATAAACACTGCGTTTCATTCCTTTCCATCAGAAACGAGTACGTAGATCCTTGTACATCTTGTTGCTCCCAGGATGAATACTCAACTTAGTGCGATGTGCCTGATACAAAATCTCCTCTCGCAACTCTTCATCCTGCGGAATCACAAGCCTACCAGACAAACACAGAAAGCCACCTGACTGATAATGAAATCCAGACGAGCTACCCTCGTTAGCTAGACGAGCTAAACGCTGGGTCTTCAAATCAGATATCTGAGCATCTCGGATCCGCGAATACAAAGCTGGCTCAGATAATATCGCAAACATCTGGATACTCTGCATACCTTTCTTATGCTTGAAGGTATAACCTGAAGTACAACAGTCACTGATCGCACTAGACATCGAACAAGTCTGAAGTGCGGATAGTCGCACCTTGCGACTCAAAGCATCAGCGGTGAGATTAGCAGCTCCCGGATGATACTTAATTTTGCAATCATAGTCTTTAAGCAAGCCCATCCAACGTCTCTGCCTCATGTTCAACTCCGCCTGAGTGAACAAATACTTGAGACTCTTATGGTCGGTGAAGATCTCAAATTTCTCGCCATACAGATAATGACGCCAGATCTTCAAAGCAAACACAATGGCTGCCAAATCCAAATCATGGACTGGATAGTTGTCCTCATGAAGCTTCAGCTGTCCAGAAGCGTATGCGATCACATGCCCATTCTGAGTCAGAACACAACCTAACCCCTGAAGAGAAGCATCAGTGTATACCACATACCCTCCAGATCCTGACGGTAATGCCAACATCGGTGCATAAGTCAACCGCCATCGAAGCTCACAGAAATTCTCCTCACACTCGGAGGACCACTCGAAGTCCACACCCTTGTGAGTAAGCTGTGTCAACGGTCGAGCTAACTGAGAGAAGTTCAGAATGAAGCGACGATAATACCCTTGCTAGACCTAGAAAACTACGGATCTCAGCAACTGTCGTCGGACGCAACCAATTAAGTACCGCTTTAATCTTGCTTGGATCAACAGAAATCCCCTCCCTGCATATGATATGGCCAAGAAAGACCATTCGATCCATCCAGAACTCACACTTGCTCAGCTTGGCGTACAAATGCTGATCCCGAAGAGTCTGCAGTACCAACCGCAAGTGAGAAACATGCTCTTCCCTGTTACGCGAATACACCAAAATGTCGTCAATGAAGACCACGACAAACTTGTCCAAATACTCTCTGAAGACACGGTTCGTCAAATCTATGAACATAGCTGGCGCATTAGTCAAACCAAATGGCATCACTAGGAACTTGTAATGCCCATAGCGAGTACGGAATGCAGTCTTGGCTACGTCCTGATCACGGACTCTCAACTGATGATACCCAGATCTCAAGTCAATCTTTGAGTAAACTGACATGCCCTGCAGCTGATCAAACAAGTCATCAATATGAGGCAACGGATACTTGTTCTTCACAGTGACTTGATTCAGCTGCCGATAGTCAATGCACAACCGCATCGACCCATCCTTCTTCTTTACAAAAAGAACAGGAGCTCTCCAAGGAGAAACACTAGGACGAATGTACCCCTTGTCCAAAAGATCCTGTAGCTGATTCTTCAATTCACGCATCTCTGACGGAGCCAGACGATACGGTGCTCGAGAAATAGGTGAAGTACCTGGCATCAACTCTATGCCAAACTCGACTTCCCTAGCAGGAAGGAAAACCCGGAATCTCATCAGAAAATACATCTGGAAATTCATCCACAACAGGAATGATCTCTATCCCAATGCTCTCAGTGGACAAATCAACTGCATAGATAAGGTAGCCTTCCCCACCAGACTCTAGAGCTCGACAGACTCTCAAAGTTGATACCAAAGGCATCGGGGGTCGCGCTCCCTCACCATAGAAAAACCAGCTCTCACTCCCCTCTGAATGAAAGCGTACTAATCTCTGATAGCAGTCCACTGAAGCTTGATAGGTAGTCAACATATCTATTCTCAGAATGCAATCAAAGTCGTCCATCGCCAGGACCATGAGATTCGCAATCAAAATGTTACCTTCAAACTCTAAAGGGCAACCCATCACTAGACGCTTAGCCAAAGAAGATTGGCCCGTCGGAGTAGAAACATACATCACTACGTCTAGTGCAATGCATGGTAACTTATGCCTCTTAACAAAACGTGCAGAAATGAAGGAATGAGATGCACCAGTGTCAATAAGTACAAGAGCAGGTATACCATAAAGCAGAAATGTACCTGCGATGACTTTCTCATTCTCCTCCACTGCCTGATCATGCCTCAAGGCAAACACCTGGCCAGAAGCTCGTGGTCTCAAATGAGAACTCCCAGCAGGCTGTCCCTGTGACCTCTGCTGAACGGTGGCCTGAGAACCAGATCCTGAACCAGAACCAGAACCGCCTCCCCCAGATAGTGGACAATCCCTCCGGATATGACCAGTCTCTCCACAACGGAAACAAGCTCCAGAAGCTCTATGGCACTTGTCGGATGAATGGTTCTTCCCACAGTGATCACACTTGTCCTTCTTACCGAAACAGACAACACCAGCAGAGCCAGAGGAAGAAGAAGTAGATCCAGACTTCTTGAAAGATTGGGCATGGGGACCCAAAGAACTAGCAGGTCTCGACTGAGAGAAAGACATGTTCCGCCGAATGCTGTCCTCCGCCTGGTGACAACGGCTCCCCAAACCCTCGTAGGACATGTCATCGCCAACCGCCACATGGTCATGGATCTCAGGGTTAAGGCCCTAAAGGAACAGATTATAATTCATCTTTGAGCTATCAGCAATCTCGGGGCAATAGGATAGCAGATCAAAGAACTTCTGCTGATACTCATCGATAGACATGGCTCCCTGTCGCAGACTCAGTAGCTCGCCTGCCTTCGACTGACGGAGTGCAGGAGGAAAATACCTCTTTTGGAAAGCTGTGCGAAACTCGGTCCAGGTGGCCACTCCTCTCGCCGCAATAAAGGGTGCAGAAGTAAACCTCCACCACCTGCGCGCACATCCATCCAGAAGATAACCCAGGGTCTCCATCTTCTGCTCCTCGGTGCATTGGAAAGTCTGAAAAGTCATCTCCATGCGGTCTAACCAGTTCTCCGCATCCTCCGGAGACTCACCTCCAACTAAGGGCTTAGGACCCATAGCTAAGAATCGACGCACAGTTAAACGCTCATCGTCATGATGACGATGACGCCATTCTCGACGAGACTCCCGGTCGGCATCACCCCAACGCCCACCAATACTGCCATGAGAACTCCGGTCATCACGATCCGCCATCTACAAAAATACCTCATGATAAGACTAAATCCCCAGAATACTTTTGCATGCTCTGATACCATAAATTTAGTGACCCTTACCCGGATCACCTACTAACAGAACTTAGACATGCAATTAACTTAATTAAACAGATATCAGAATAAAACTGCGGAAACCATAAACGTTATACAATCCCAAGTAAAGGAATCTGTAATTTATCCAAATAATATACAACCAAATCAAATAGCTGTATCAACCTCAAACAACAGAAATAAAACCTAGACGAAGCTCCAACTGGTCAACCACTGACTAGCCCCTCTTGGATCCACCCGCCTCTTCCAATCGCAAACCTGCCCCATGGAATAGGGTGTCCAGAAACACAAAGTACGAGACATGAGCATAAAACGCTCAGTACGAGAGTATGAGTATACATGCATGCAAAGTTAACTCCCTATAAACTCGAGGTCAAGGACCAGATAACAGAGACAGACCGGGCCCTGGTATGTAGCACGTTGTGCCGTCGCTTCAGGAGGTGGCTCCCATACAAAATACCAGTGGATTTACCGGACCCAAAGCCATGGAAGTCCATCCACTAACAGGATAGGGTACAACCCTACTAACAGACATCTCGAAGTAGATAGCTCAGTATGCAAATGAATGTAGCATAAATCAATGACATATAAACCATGCAGTCACATAATACATTCATACTCAGTCAGGATATCTCAAACAGTACTTTCGTACCTCAAATCAGTGCAAGCTCTACCAACTCTAGGTCCACGCCTATAGTCTGCTCTACACTGCCAAATGATACTATTATCATTAAAGTGCTCTAAAAGCCTTAACTAAGCTATTGCATACTCCTAAATATTTATAGGAAGCAAAATCTATACCTTCGTCCATCGTTAGCCCTTTGATGTCGATGCCTCTAGAACTTGGGCACAACTCCGCTACGACTATCGAACGCCTCGACGACTCCCGGGTCAAGCCTAGGAAGGCTAGAACAACTCGAATACGACTAGAGTAGAGAGGAAATCCGGAATTGGCAATTGAAACTGAATTCTCGGCCTTCTATTTATAGACAACGATCGGAGATTCCGATCCTCGATCGGAACGTCCAAACCTCAATCGGAACGTCCGATCCTGCCATCGGAGCTTCCGAAGATCCTGATCTTCCATGTGTCAAAATATCACTTGTTGACTTCGGATAAGGGTGATCGGAGCTTCCGATCCTGATCGGAGCTTCCGATCTTGCCACACGTCACGCCTGACGTAATACCATCGGAGCTTCCGATCCTGCATCGGAGCTTCCGATCCTGTTCGGAACTTCCGAACTCACCTTCGGAGCTTCCGAACTCTATCCAAGTAATTATGATTAATTCCTTAATTACTGATTTTGGTTACGGGCTACTACATATTGATTCTGCGAGATTGAAATCCTTTACCTCTGAACCTACAATGGTATCTTTATGATATTGGTTTTGATTGAATTGAGTCCAACAGGTAATGTAGAATTGATGATTGGAATACGTTTATTGAAATTATATGTTTATATTCTTTATATATATGTCTTTCATACTGGGATTCATTCTCACCGGAGTTATCCGACTGTTGTTGTGTTTGTATGTGTGCATGACAACATGTGGGGCTAGAGCGAGTCAGACTTGACATGGAGAGCTCGAGACAAAGTCATAGAAGTGGAGATCTCAAGTTAAGAAGTAGTTATGTTGTCAAATATATGTTTAGAATATGTTAGACTCGTTTGATATTCGAAAACTTAGATTGGAGTTATTGCATCGCATTTTGGAGATATGTATGATATTGTTATATTTTGTCATGCTTGTTCTATCTTGTATCTTGTTTTTAGATCTTCCTATATTGGATTTGAGAGGTGTATTTGATGAACTATTCTATAGAAATGCATTTGGACAACAAAAGAACATAATTTCTGAAGTTAGGGGCTGGAACAGGGCGCACGAGCTGCAATATTCTATAGTCCGAGCGCAACCCTGTGCCAACTTTCTGCATGGAAGAATTTTAGGGAGCGCCCGAGCTGAAATATTTTGCAGTTCGAGCGCACCCCAGTTTGAAAAAAAAACAAATTTTTTTGTTGTTTGATTAGCTCTTTGCTTGAACTTGATTAAGTTTTATTTCCCAGTGAGAATTTAGATTAGCACCCGAGGTCACCACAACAGGTGGTATCAGAGCGGAAAGTTCTTGGATTCATATAGAAGTTGAGCGGGGTAGATTGAGTCGCATGCATCTATAGTATTGCTTGATTAAAGCTCTAATTTTGGACTTTTGAAAAACCTCTAAATTTGGCTTAAAAAAGTGTTTTTAAGTGTTCTGCGCGTAATATATTGATCCTCTTCTTGATCAACTCAACCTTGTCTACAATTTTTTGGATCAATTCCGATCCTTCGACCTGTCGTTCCTCTACTTCATCCCAAAATAAGGGTGTACGACAACGAAGACCATAAAGGGCCTCGTTGCTCGCAAAAAAAAATGGGTAACGTTGCTCACCACAAAGGTGTGCTCGCTCGATCGGTAAACTTCAACCGATCGAGCGGCCAAAAAAATGCTCAACTCTGCCGGTAACATAGGGCAGCTCGCTTGATCGGTAAAACTTTACCGATCGAGCGGCCGAAGTTCTGAAGAAATTTCCAGAACTTGCTCTAAAACTCAAACACTAAACCACAACAACTCTACAAGCATAACTCGCTCCAACGACATGCATAATGCAATACAAATGTAGTTCTAGAGTTATACAGTATTCAAACTAATAGAACATGCTCCAGTTCTAAGTTCTCAATACAATACAAATACAAGTTTGAATACAAGTGTTCGACTTCTAACAACAACGAGTCCTTACTTCTATTATCTCAACACCTAGCCATGCGATCTCTGACTCGGTCCTGCCTCACCTTTTGCCAAGCACACACACAAAGACAAGACAACAGCCAGATAAACCGGTGAGAATAACTCCCAGTATAAGAGACAAACATGCTATATAAAATAACCATATCAAGTAATGATTTAAACAACTTTCACATAATAAAATGAAAGTGCAATGAATGCAAGACTTCAAATCTCTAGATTATCAATCTCAGATAATCAAAATGCATCTCGTCTCTTCTTTTCTTCAGTTGGGATCCCGAGGATAAAATATCACAACGATCACACCGAACTCCCCTTTTGAGGTGGATGATGTATATTTCAATCCTCTAGAATCTGGAGCATTATAGAGAGTTTAAGTCTGCAATTTTAGTAATTCGCCTACAAAGCCACTCAACTATAATTCCCAAAATGTCTAATTCAAAATGAAAACAATCATTTGGCTCAATATGAATGCATATGAATTCTAATACATTCAATCAATAATCTCAAGTAGTTCACATAAACATGCAAGTATATGATTTCTCGAGGACACTCGAATCAATCCGGATTCGAGTTAATCGTCCTACTCTTTCCAATATCATCTTATACTTCATCTCGATAGAAAGTTCTAATCCCAAACAATCAAAAGATAATTCTATTCAAAAGCTATTCGAATTCAATTCAGATAGTCAAGAAGTATAATACTATACCGTCTTCAATCTCTCGAGATCAAACTCTGCCATCACGAGTTATCTGCCTTCAAATAAATTTGTACGGAGTTGTACACGAATCAATAACATTCCACAACTCAACTCAAATATGTTTTCAACAAAACTGTTGGATCTGGAAATAAAAGCAATCTTGATTTTGATGATGACAAAACTTGTTGTTATGTTTCTAACATATTTACTAAGTGTGCAGTTGCATTCAAGACAAATTGGAAGTGCTAAGATGCTGGAATTCAATCTTAGCTCAAGTTCATTTCTGGCGAGCTTGCTAGGTCAAATATATCTACCGGATGAACTTATCAGCTTGTCAACCACCTATCGTCTACTACTCACCAAGAATTGCACCTATCGACTGCTCACCAAGCAGTTCACCTCTCTACCGAAAGTCTATCTACCGATTGCTGCTTCAAGTCTATCTACCGGTTGCTGCTTCAAGTCTATCTACCGGTTGCTGCTTCAAAGTCTATCGACCGCCCATATAAACCAGTCGACAGAATCTATCTACCAGTTGCATCTACTAGTCTGTCGACCGTTTATTCAAACCAGTTGATAGAGACTCTCTCTACCGAAAGGATGTCAACTGCTTACTTTAGCTAAATTCAAATCAGTACTTGAGACAAGACATCCGTTGAAAGCCATCTCACTTATCAGAAGCAGAACATACGTATCAGAATATTTCTTGGTTCTTGCATCGAGACGGAAGTTTGCACCAGAATAGCAAAATTCAGAATGACTGCAGATAAAGCATTCGACCGTTTAGTCCATATTTGGACTCAAGAATTTTCATGCATTTAATGGAGAGTACGATCTTCATCTAAAGTCAGTGATGCATTGATAAAAGCATTTATGAGACATTTAATGCAGCCTCAAGTTTACGTTAAAGAGACGTTGTTGATGCATCCTTTTATAAGAGGAGATTGAAGAAGGCGAGAGCAGCATACAGGCAAAAAGCCAAGGGGGAACGTGTGGACATCAATAGAGAACATCAGCTTGTTAGAAGCATTGTCCACATGTATAGGGCGTCTAAACAGATTCATTACAGCTAGTTGAGAGCTTGCCCTTGGTGTGAAGAACACAACAGATTTCATAAGCTTTCACAGTAGAGTTATTCACAACCAAACTCACTCACACATATTTGAGAGATGATCTTCATAGACTAGTTGAGTGAGAGTCTTTACACAAAGACGTTAATGATTGTGATTGTAGTGTTTACACAAAGACGTTAAAGATTGTGTTTGTAGTCTTGACATAAAGACGTTAAACATTATGTAGATTGTGAGATTGCGGCCTACAATCGAGTTGAGTCTAGGAGTTCCGACTTAGGCAGTGGGTAAGTCCTAAGGTTGGAGTGGGGTGATTACAAGACGTTGTAATGCTCAAAGTCTTCTAGTGGATCCTTCCCATGGGGAAGAAGGGGTGACGTAGGAGATTGAGCTCCGAACATCCATAAACAAATTATTGTATCTTTACCTTATCGCATTTACTTATCCTTGCAATATTTCAAACGATTTCCCAAATGCTTAACTAGTTTTTAGATGGATTATTTCGAGTGTTTTCCGCTTGGTTTTTGTAACCAAACTTGATATAATTTATCGGTGTTCGGTTCTTATTCGAACATTTCAAGAACGAGCTATTATAGCTCAAAATATTTTTAAAGTGTGTATTCACCCTCCCCCCTCCCCTCTCTACAGACACAACCGATCCCAACAACAAAACAATCGATCGATAATCCCAAAACTCAAATCGGCGGCATAACGGCAATAAATCGATCAACTGAAAATGCCGACAGCAGTACAATAACTCATTCAACTCAGTACAACTTCCATAGCATCAACACAAATCAAATCCATCAAATCTCAACTATATTTTCGAAAATCATACGAAAAATTATAATAAATCCGAACGACGTTCTATTTTCGATCCGACAGAGAATAAACATTACTAAGTATCTCAAGAATGTCTCCGAATATCGTTCGATTCTATCTACTTCCAAAAAATAAAACTTCACAGAAATAAGAAAAACTTACTTCAGAACGGAGCTCTCTCAGTCGTGATCGTTAATATAACTTCAGAAATAATTTCTATCGGACGGATCGAGCCAAAACCCGACTTTCAGAAGCTTGGAAGCTTTTCTATTGGCCTTCAATGGAATCACACGGCAAGGAGGAAGAAGATGATGTAAAAAAATAAGCTAAGTCATGCTTATATATATGTTAAAGTACAAATTTGCATTTTAGTCCTTGGAAATCCGAAAATTGCAAAATGGTCCTTGATATAAATCAAAACGGCCCTCGAATAATAAAATCTCCTATTATCTCAAATAAACTCATTTAAGACGAATTCGGGGCGTCACACAATTTGAGGAATAAAATTGAATTTGATGATATAGGCCTTGAGATTTATGATATGAGTTTCAGAAAATAAGAGTGCTTTTATTCGGTACTGCGTAGATCAGGATTAATGCGGAAGAGTGTCAGAATAATTCTAGTATATGTACTAGATCAGCATAGAACTAACCTAGAATTGACAGATATGTCAGTGGTTAGAATGTACAGAAGTGTTCAGATAATATATATATATATATTCCGACCTTTCTGCGATGTGAACGAAGTTGTATATTGAGTTGGTTGTATGGTACGAAGTTATTATGAAAACTCGTAATATGATTATTTGTATTTCATTTAAAATATTATTTGAATAATAATTGATTTTTTAAATTAAATAATTTATTATTTAAATAATTTATAATTATAATTGATATTTTGAATATATTTACATATTATTTTTTAGTTTTCAAACGGTAATATATATTTTTTGTCTGTTTATATGTATTTTTGAGTTTTTAAAATTCAAAATATATTATTTATTATATTATAATAGCAACCGTGGCACACGCGTTGTGTGTGTAAGAAAAAATGTGACAAACACGTGCAGGTGTAACTTAATACATGTGCCTTAAATAAATTTATTTTAATTCAGTTAAATAAGATAACTAAAATATATAAAACACATACACATACATATCATGTACCTTTTACAAAGGGTTGAACAAAAAAATAATAAAAATACAATCCTAATATATACATGTTCTACAAATAAGCAATTCTATTAGTTACACTTGAAAGAGATTCCTGCATTTCAATTTCTGAACTTAAACCTCCCTCAATTTCTGAACTTAAACTTCCCTCAACTCCATTTGGGATTTTTGATGTGTGGACTTGTAGTAATTGTAGGAACCAAAGAATCGTTGCTGCATAGAATCCAATGTCATGGTGTTGTAATTTCTAAAAAAATAATAGATGAAAACCATTAACATACTCACGCGCCAACAATAAAATTTCAAGAAAAAATGTTAATAAAAAATAATTCTCACTAATTAAAAAAAATCTTGAGAACATAAAATTTTAGGCTACTAAGAAGAAGACAACATTACATCAAGTAGTCATGAGCAATATTTGAAAACTTAGAATGAAGACACCTACAAAAAGGAAACACACAAAATTTTAAAATGTGTAAATGAAGTAAAAACGTGGCAAACGATAATAATTTCATTCTGAACTAAATAAAATTTATAGTATTTATCAATTATTAAATCATACGATTTATAAGCTAGCTTCAATATGCATAATCAAGCATGAAATTTAAAGATATACATAGTTAGATAGATATATATACATCGCTTTGATCGCAAATAATTTTTGTTACTATGCCTCGTAAAATTTCCAAAATTAAAAATTATTTAGAATATTGATTGATGCTAAAATAGGAACAAAATTCATCAGAAAGGCCACATCATATCACATGACCCCATAATAAATAACTCAAGAAAGGTCATAATTGATCATACTATACATATATACCATTTAGAAAGCTAGCCCAATTCTTAAAAATGATATTACCAGCAGAAAAATCTTTGATGAAATCTAAAGTAAATAGTCTTTTCGACAAAATACTATGTACTCAGATTAGATATTGGGAGATTTATGAATGTACAGAAAATAAAAGAGTCCATGAAGACTTCTCAATGATCCAAGATCTGAAATAGTTATCGTGTTATGAACGTGCTTGTAAGTTGGAGTCCCATTTTATTTATTCAAGCATGTTTTATGTCCACGATAAATTTTTAAGAGATCAAAAGCATATCCAAACATTGATTATATCTTAGGTTATCTAAGATCCATATGTACGTGGGTGGTTAAAACACAATGATAAATAAAAGAGTAAGTTGAGGCAAAGGATCTTGGAAATCAACACAAAAACACATAACAAACTTGATATTAATAGAATTTTTACCTTGAAAACGAATATAAATTCTGACCTCGATAGTTTTCGATGATGAAGAAGCGATACAAAAACTCGAAAAACTATTAATACAACACAACAATACAATTGGCATATGGGAAATCATTAATGCAATACAAAGAATCGGAAAATGAGCACATACCAAACTTGAAAATGAATCAAAGTTTTTACCTTGAAACTTAATAGAAAATCTCTCCGAGACAGGTCGACCAAAATTAAGCAACGGTGCGAAAACTTAATCTCCAATTATAGTCCATTTTAGAACAGAAAGCAATTATTTTAAAAAACAAAGATAATAATTGGCACCTTCAAAATCAACACAAAGAATCGAAAAATGAGAAAATAACAGACTTGTGAAGGAGTAAAATTTTAATTACCTTGTAAACAAATGAAAATTCTCACTGTGACGGATTCTTGAAGTGATTTTGAAACTTTTAAAAGGAAGGGTGCATCACTCGGTGGTTGAGAAATGGGTGGAAGGAATAACAAATGAAATAGAATTATAAAATTTAAGAATTAAAGGAGCAACCTACTTCAAAGGAATAATTATTTGGGAATTTGGGAAAAAAGATCCTATGCTGTGGAGAGAGAAACAACACATGGTGCTGTGCATTAAAATATACATGAATTCAATATTCCGTGTGTATAATTAATTAAATAATTAATTATTTAATCCTGTGATATGAATTAAAGAAAGCTATTTCAATGCACAGCATCATGTGTTGTTTCTCTCTCCACAGCAGAGGATCCGGGTCCAATAATTTGAGGTACCTGGAGAAGAACGGTTCTTTAATAAACATGGCAAAGAACTTGTTTTAGCGGGGTGAATCTGATGCAGTCGTTGAAGAAGAACCGTTTTTCAAGATAAACATGGGTAGAAAATCTGATGCACATGGGCGAGTATTTTTCCTTCTTTAGCCAGCAATCATGAGAAGTCATGTGTATTTTTTAGGTCAAAAAGGTAATATCACTTTGGTGTAATCAAGTCAGACCAAATAAGTTTTTAAAGGGTACGGATTTTTTATAAAATAGTAAAGATTATATAAACGGTTTTGTAGTTCGACCGTACTCTTAAAACGGTCCGACCGATTGGATCGTTTTTTTAGGTAGACCGGTTCGATCACCGGTGCAGTTATGAAAACGTTGTGCTGGAGCAGGCTGCAGATCAATAAGCTGAGAATGGATGTCGATGTTGCGGTCAGTCAATACAAAAAAACTCCTCATAAAAACATTTTTTACCAGTTGTCGTAGGAGGTTTAAAACTGTTTTAAAAGGCCCCACTCAAAGATAACAGTTAAAAAAACTGTTGTCTTTGAGAAAAAAAATAACAGTTTTTAATGGTTAAAAATTGTTGTCTTTGAGAGTTAAAAACTGTTGTCTTTTCTCTCAAAAACAACAATTTTTAACCGTCGTTTTTTAGCGTAACTTTTAACAAGAGGATCTTCTACAATAATTTTAAACACCTACGACAACAAGTAAAAAAATTGTCTTTTTTCAAATAAAAAACAAAAAAAAATGTAAAATTTAATATACAATTTTTCAATTTATAAGTAATTTAAAATACAAAATTAAAAAATAAAATTTAATATACAATTTTTGAACATTCGAAAATAATATTTACAACATTTTGAATACGTATTCGGACACGTATAAAGAGTTCATTTAATAACAATGACGTATTCTAATGGTTGTTGGAATGAATCTACCCAACATTCATCTTCTCCAACTACTTTCTTTCACCTTTTCTTGAACTTATTTAATTCAATCATGCAAATAATATTTTTCAACCTGCAAATATCAAATTTCAAGTAGTTACTCAATTTCATCACTTTTTTAACATGGGATTTTACGAAACATGCTAATTACAAAGTCTAGTATTGAAAACCAAACGAGACTTAAGAAACAAATCCAATCCTAACGAAATATGAAACAAAATAAAGCCAACATATGTAGGAGACTAGAATATAAAGATAAGACGGAACATTGATGAAACTTAAAATTTGCAATTATTTATATGTTAAAAAGTGTGTTTTAAAATTTAAGTTTAATTAAAATTATGAAGTTGTATTATTTTAGTGTTATGTGTTTATATTTAAATGTTTTACTAAAATGTTGTATTTTACGATTTGCGCAGGTTTGGTAAAAATAAAATTACTCAAGCTACAAAGGTCATAATGGAGTAATCTCAAAACCTGTAGAATCACAAAAGAGGTATCTTCAACTTTGTAGAAGACAAGAAATTCCAAAAACTTCATTAAGATGATCAAAATAATCAAACATCAAAATGGAGACAGATTTACTTTTACTATGACCAGCTTGGAGTAAAAATATCATAAGTATTTCATATTTTATCCAAAAGGGGTGAATGAGTTGTCAAAACACATCTAAAAACAAAGGGCTACGTGTTATATGTTTTGTGCAGAAGCAAAATCGGAAGTCTAAGGCATCAAAAATGCCAATTAATGTTGGGTCAATGTATTGACATTCAAGGAGACAAGCACCCACCAACTTTACTATTCCATATTTAATGAGTTTTGGACCCTTGATCTCATTTGGCCTATAAATAGATGTGTTGTATAAGCTTTGTGGTGTGCAAGAGTGTAGAGAAATCCTCATTTGTAAAATAAATATTGTGTGTGTGAGAATAAAAGTTTGAGTGTGCATATTTCTCAAGTTCAAGTATGAAATTTATTTTATCCTTACTCTTGAGTTTCATGTTCATGACAAGCTAAATCTTTTTATGTCAAGGTGAAAAGGTTTCATTGTTGGTCAAGTAAGATTGTTTATATTTTGTATATTCTTCTCTTTTTCTATTTCTATTTTGTTTTTCTAATTGATCCTTATTTGTAGGTATAATTTTGGAAGATTTGTTGTTATCTATTTACATCAAATGCTTGGTACCTTGAATGTGGTTACCTTGATTTGTTGTCAAATATGATACAATAAATACTACAATAATTATATACTATAAATATAAGTATCTATTTATAATAAAATCATATATATTATTTAGACGATAGCGTGACACTGTAGGTTGTTCTAAATAATATTTTGTGATTTGAACTAACATTTACTTTCTCGCATCTAACTTTTACTTTATCGCAACTAACATTTACTTTTCCGCAACTAACATTTACTTTCTCGCATATAACATTTATTTTTCCGCAACTAACATTTACTTTATCGCATCTAACATAAAGTCATATATTTTATTTAGACGATAGCGTGGCTCTGCCGGTTGTTCTAAATGAAATATTGTGATTTGATCTAACATTTACTTTTATGTCAATTTATATTTATGCATTTATATATATTATGGGTACCATGTATTAAATATCGGCTGATATTAATATAGTGGGAACTATATTATATGATATACTTGTTTAAATATTTAATTGTTCTTTTTATGTTTATATTTATTCATCTATATATATTATGGGTACCATGTATTAAATATCGGTTAATCTGATATTAATATAGTGGGAACTATATTATATGATATACTTGTTTAAATATTTCATTGTTCTTTTATGTTTATTCTTATTTTAGTTTCTTTTATTTATTTTTATTAAGCAATCTTAAATAAACCAACAATGAACCTTTGAAGCCTTGAAAATTTTATAATTTGTGTATTTGAAGTTTTATAATAATATTTTCATCTATAATATATTATTGCTAAAATTAAACTTACAACATCCTCTCCGTGGATCGATCTCGTACTCACGAGTATATTACTTGCAGGCAACCTACACTTGGGTGAATTACAATTTAAGTTGTAGCAAGTTTTTGGTGCCGTTGCCGGGGAGGTATAAATTAAGTTTAATTTTGTTATTTATATTATTATGTAAATAGTATGTTGTTTTTAATTGTATGATTGTTTGGAGTCGTAAACAAAGTGGTAGACTTGTTCGAGTAACTGAAAATATTTTAAACATGGACGATAATTCTAATAATCAAGATAATAATAATAATAATAATCATCATCATCAAGAACATGAACAACCAAGAACACTTAGGCACCATATGAATCCAATAAGAACTAGTACACCATCTTGTTTAGTTTTTCCTCCTGATGCATCTAATTTCAATTTTAAGCCACAAGTCATTCAACTTTTACCAAATTTTCATGGCTTAGATTCTGAAAATCCATATTTGCATTTAAGAGAATTTGAGGAGGTTTGCAACACTTATAATGATCAAAATTGTAGCATGGATACTATTCGATTAAAGATTTTCCCTTTTTCCTTAAAAGATAAAGCTAAAACATGGTTGCAAAATTTGAGATCAAGTTCAATAAGATCATGGGAAGAAATGCAACAACAATTTCTAAAAAAGTTTTTTCCTTCCCATAGAACAAACTCTTTTAAAAGACAAATTACAACTTTTTCTAAAAAACAAGGGGAAACATTTTATCAATGTTGGGATAGATATAAAGAGTTACTTAATACATGCCCACATCATGTTTTGAAATATGGAGGATAGTTTCTCACTTTTATGAAGGTTTAATACCTAAAGATAGGAAATGATAGAATTCATGTGTAATGGAACTTTTGAAGATAAAAACCCAAATGAAGCTATAGAATATTTGGAGTCATTAGCAGAAAATGCTCAAAATTGGGATAATATAGGCTCAATTGAACCACCAAGTAAAACCAATAATTTAACAAATGGGGATGGTATTTATCATCTTAAAGATGATGTAGATGTTCAAGCTAAACTTGCATCTTTAGCAAGAAAAATCGAGTCATTAGAAATGAAAAAGAGTGATCAATTAAAAAGTGTTCAAGAAATTGTTTGTCATATATGTGACACACATGATCATCTTACAAAAAATTGTCCTACTTTGCCTTCATTTAAAGAATGTCTCCATGAACAAGCCAATTATGTTAACAATTTTAAAAAACCAACATTAGATCCTTTTTCACAAACATATAATCCTGGTTGGAGAAATCATCCTAATTTTAGTTGGAGGAACGATAATAATGCACAACCTTCACAACAACCTTTTCACAATAACAAAAGTCATCAAGGTTATGCTCCTTATATCCCACCTCCAAGAAAATATTTTGAAGATGAAATTCATGCATACATTCAAAAGCAAGAGTCTATCAATATTCAAAACATTCAATCTATGAATGATTTGAAAGAAACTCTTGCAAAATTTGCATCTGCACTTAATATTCATGAAAAATGAAAATTTCCATCTCAACCACAACCTAATCCTAAAAATCAAAATCAAGAAAAATTTGATCAAGTAAAATCTGTTATTACTCTTAGAAGTGGCAAAATAGTTAATGATCCATATAGTGATGAAAACAAAGATCAATTAAACTCAAAGAGTAAGGATTCAAATCCTGATACTTTTGAGAAAGATGATGCTTTGAGTCCTAAAAATAAGAAAATTGATGATAAAATAAATAAACATGTTCCTTTTCCTCATGCATTAGTAAATAATAAAAAACAAAAAAATGATTCTGATATTTATGAAGTTTTTAAACAAGTAAAAATAAATATTCCATTATTAGATGCTGTTAAACAAGTGCCTTCTTATGCAAAGTTTTTAAAAGATTTATGTACTGTGAAAAGACAATTGCATGTAAAGAAGAAAGCATTCTTAACGGAGCAAGTAAGTTCTATTATTCAAAATAATTCTACCTTGAAATATAAAGATCCTGGTTGTCCAACAATTTCATGTATTATTGGAAAAAAATAAAATTAAAAAAGCTTTGTTAGATTTGGGAGCAAGTGTGAATTTACTTCCTTATTCAGTTTATGAAAAACTTAAGTTGGGAGATTTAAAGCCTACATCTGTCACTCTTTTACTAGCCGATAGGTCAATCAAAATACCTAGAGGTATCGTAGAAGATGTGTTAGTTCAAGTCGATAAATTCATATATCCTGTGGATTTTATTGTTTTGGATACACAACCAATAGAAGTGCATAATGAAATTCCAATAATATTGGGACGTCCATTTCTCGCAACTTCAAATGCTTTAATAAATTGTCGAAATGGAATAATGAAATGATCTTTTGGAAACATGACTTTGGAACTTAATGTGTTCAATTTGAGTAAACAACCAAGTATTAATGAAGATGAAGATGAAAATACAATAGAAACTATCGTGGAAGAATGTCAACAAGATAACTTAAATCAACAATCGGATGTTTGTTTAGTGGAAAATTTTGATTCGGAAAATATTTTTGAATCAAAATTATTTGAAAAAGACAATCAACTTGAAGAAGATAATGTAGTAGCCGATCAGTTATCAAGAATAATTTCTGAATCATCTCAAAATGAAATACCAATAAATAAAAATTTTTCGGATGATCAACTATTTTATGCTACTACTATGCCTTGGTCTGCTAATATTATAAATTTTCTTGTAACAAAGAAAATGTCTTCTCATTGGAGTTCACAAGATAAAAATAAATTATTCAAAAAGGTAAAAAAATTTTATTGGAATTATCCTTATTTGTTTAAGTATTGTCCTGATCAAATTTTTCGACGATGCATACCCGACAATGAGGCAAGTAGTGTCATTAAATTTCTTCATTCTGAGGTATGTGGAGATCAATTTTTGTCAAAGAAAACAACTAAAAATGCAAAAATTTATAAAGATAAAACAAAAGCCTTTTATGATAAAAATATTATGAGAAAATCTTTTGAAAACAGGCAAAAAGTTTTACTTTATAATTCTCGCTTGCATTTGTTTCCAGAAAAACTTAGATCACAATGGTGTGGACCATTTATTGTTAAAAATGTTTATCCTCATGATGCTGTTGATGTTGAAAATCCTAAAAATAATAATGTATTTAAAGTTAATGGGCAAAGACTTAAACCAATTTTAGAAAATAAAATTCTTGATGATGAATTTATGCCTTTATATGATCCAACTTAATTGTTATTAATATTTTCATTTTATTTTTGCAGAAATTAGGTCACTTCCCGGTTAAGTGGCGGATAACGGTACTCCGTGGCTCTTGCAGTCGGTTAAATTGGTTTCCCACAATAACTGATCCAAAAAAAAATATATATATTTCTTTATTTTCAAAATGGAAGAAGCTATCAAAGAACATGGAAAATATATTTGTTCTTCTGTTTCTAAAAAAGTTCGAAGAATAATTTATGAATGCAGACGTGAAAGATTGAGAATGCTTATGCAAAAAGGAATTACGGAGGATATTCGTCTTATAATTGAAGCCAAGGTTCGAATAGGTGGCGAAGTTCAAAAATTCTTACATGTTCGAAATATGTCCGGACTAGGAAAAAGCACCTATGCGAAGAAAAGGAGGGCAAAAGGGTTAGATGTTTGTCATAAATGTGCCAGATGGACTTGTAACAAACGATGCAGATCTTTGGGATGTGTTTCCACAAATAGAGAAGATAAAATTCATTTCATTAAGAATGGGCTGAGTAAAGAGTCATTGGATGATATCTCAATGACTCTTGAGACGCATTCTAGTGGAGATGTACAAGGTCAACTTCTCCGTTTATGGAAACTATTCCAAGCGCAGCGTCATGGTAATGGTCTTGGGAATCTGACTAAAAAAGACCCTATTTGCCAATTTATAAGAAAATTGGATGGGAAGCCAACCCTCAACTCATAAGAAGACGTTGAAGTCATCATTGATTCAACATGTCACGAAATGGTTTATGTTTGTTCCTCATCTTCAATAAATTCCAGGTGATATCTCTTTCATCATGTACTCTTTATTTTTATTTAAAAACAAATGTCATATTCAGGTTTGGGAGAGGGTTTATTCAAAAAAAAAAAAAAAAATTAAATTTTTTAAAAAAAAATATATATTTCTATAATAATATATATTTTTCCTTTTTCAATGGCAGAGTAAGGAGTCAAAAACTCCTGACACGCATTAGTTTTTATTTATCATATTATCACAATAGATTAGATTTTAATATTCCGTATATATTTAAATTGCAAACTACTAAGAAAATGAAGTATTTTTGTATAGATTTTTATTTATTCTTCTTTTTATCAATTTAATAGAAAATATGTAATTGATGGGATATAAGTTATAAATAATATATAATTGTGTGTTTTCAAATAACATATTTTTTAAAACATTTATGAGTATATAATTAAAGTGATATTGATTGAATGAATAATAACATGTATAATTGAGGGAATTAATTTGTAAAAGTGCAATATTTACTCACATAAATTTTGTGAGTGAGAGGTGAGAATTGAGAAAACAACTTATAAGCTTTTATTGATTATTAAGAAATGGTTGATTACTAGATTAAACCCATTTAAAAAAAAAAATTATTGTGCATATGAAAATTGGCTGCAAAGATTGTTTGAAGTTTGATTGTAAAGATGTAGAGTATTAATATCTCTACTATAATTATCAATGTAATATATTTACCTCATAAAAAATAAACAAATAAATAAACTTTGAAAAAAAAATATGTTACATTTTCAAAGTTTATTGGAGGTATTTGGTTATGTAAAAACAATTTTGCAGCCAAGCAAAAAAGAGAAAAATAGAAAAAAGAAAAAAAATAAAAATAAAAAAACAAAATAGAAACAAAATGGGTTTATTCTTTGTAAATTATCCTATCTTATTTTCAATATTAGGTTATTTGATTGTCTGCTTTACATATTAACCATTTTCAATAAGTGTATAATTTAATTCCAACTCCATGAGTGAAAACTAGTTATATATATATATATATAAAAAAAAAATCATAACCCGAGAGAATATGGAGTTGAGACTTTTACATTAAAATTTCTGAAGATATATATGTTATGAAAAGGATTTCTATTATCATTTTGATTATATTATTCTCAAAGTTTTTAGAAAATATTTATATAAAAAATTATTTATATTTAATATTTTGATATTGTGTGAAATATATATGTATACCCCATCCAATTATATATTAATATATTAGTTGATATCAAGATTTATGAATAAACATATGACATTCTTACAAGTATGTTTTAAAATTTCAAAGTTTGCAAATTTGAATATATATATTAAGGTATAAAAATATAACTTGTGATTTTATGAAATTTTATTACTAAGGGACTAGTAATTAGCCGGTTTGGGGGTGTGATGAAACTTAAAATTTGTAATTATTTATATGTTAAAAAGTGTGTTTTAAAATTTAAGTTTAATTAAAATTATGAAGTTGTATTATTTTAGTGTTATGTGTTTATATTTAAATGTTTTACTAAAATGTTGTATTTTACGGTTTGCGCAGGTTTGGTAAAAATAAAATTACTCAATCTACAGAGGTCATAATGGAGTAATCTCAAAACCTGTAGAATCACAAAAGAGGCATCTTCAACTTTGTAGAAGACAAGAAATTCCAAAAACTTCATTAAGATGATCAAAATAATCAAACATCAAAATGGAGACAGATTTACTTTTACTATGACCAGCTTGGAGTAAAAATATCATAAGTATTTCATATTTTATCCAAAAGGGGTGAATGAGTTGTCAAAACACATCTAAAGACAAAGGGCTACGTGTTATATGTTTTGTGCAGAAGCAAAATCGGAAGTCTAAGGCATCAAACATGCCAATTAATGTTGGGTCAATGTATTGACATTCAAGGAGACAAACACCCACCAACTTTACTATTCCATATTTAATGAGTTTTGGACCCTTGCTCTCATTTGTCCTATAAATAAATGTGTTGTATAAGCTTTGTGGTGTGCAAGAGTGTAGAGAAGTCCTCATTTGTAAAATAAATATTGTCTGTGTGAGAATAAAAGTTTGAGTGTGCATATTTCTCAAGTTCAAGTATGAAATTTATTTTATCCTTACTCTTGAGTTTCATGTTCTTGGCAAGCTAAATCTTTTTATGTCAAGGTGAAAAGGTTTCATTGTTGGTCAAGTAAGATTGTTTATATTTTATATATTCTTCTCTTTTTCTATTTGTATTTTGTTTTTCTAGTTGATCCTTATTTGTAGGTATAATTTTGGAAGATTTGTTGTTATCTATTTACATCAAATGCTTGGTACCTTGAATGTGGTTACCTTGATTTGTTGTCAAATATGATACAATAAATACTACAATAATTATATACTATAAATATAAGTATCTATTTATAATAAAATCATATATATTATTTAGACGATAGCGTGACACTGTCGGTTGTTCTAAATAATATATTGTGATTTGAACTAACATTTACTTTCTCGCATCTAACTTTTACTTTATCGCAACTAACATTTACTTTTCCGCAACTAACATTTACTTTCTCGCATATAACATTTATTTTTCCGCAACTAACATTTACTTTATCGCATCTAACATAAAGTCATATATTTTATTTAGACGATAGCGTGGCTCTGTCGGTTGTTCTAAATGAAATATTGTGATTTGATCTAACAATTACTTTTATGTCAATTTATATTTATGCATTTATATATATTATGGGTACCATGTATTAAATATCGGCTGATATTAATATAGTGGGAACTATATTATATGATATACTTGTTTAAATATTTAATTGTTCTTTTTATGTTTATATTTATTCATCTAAATATATATTATGGGTACCATGTATTAAATATCGGTTAATCTGATATTAATATAGTGGGAACTATATTATATGATATACTTGTTTAAATATTTCATTGTTCTTTTATGTTTATTCTTATTTTAGTTTCTTTTATTTATTTTTATTAAGCAATCTTAAATAAATCAACAATGAACCTTTGAAGCCTTGACAATTTTATAATTTGTGTATTTGAAGTTTTATAATAATATTTTCATCTATAACATATTATTGCTAAAATTAAACTTACAACATCCTCTCCGTGGATCGATCTCGTACTCACGAGTATATAACTTGCAGACAACCTACACTTGGGTGAATTACAATTTAAGTTGTAGCAAACATCGATCTCCCATTTCATCGAATTACCAGGTCATAAACTAAGGTAAATAATAGAACTATTTGATGTGGTCATCACCATGATGATCAATCATTAAGCAAGAGCATAAAAATAACCCAAAATATAAAGAGAAAGATCCAACTTATGAGAATTTATGATGACGTACCATATGTATTGATCTGTGGGTAACAAGGCAGGCATAGTAAAAACACAATTACCCTTTGAATCATCCAGCATATCAGCCAAAATTTTGTCCTCATCATTCTCCATTCAACCTTCATTACGAAAACATATCCACAAGATTAAACATTTCATAAACCAAAAACCATTTCTGCAAATGGATCTAACTAATTCTTCAAGAACTTCTAGTATTTTCATTAATTATAATTATAATAATACAAAATATATCAAGCATATACAAACAAGGATAAAAGTTGAGGCCCAAAAAATCAGCTAAAAAATTAAAAGCATAGCCAGGAAAACATATAGGTAGGCTGTGTTCATAAACAAGCAACATATATGCACCTAATTACAACAATTACAGCTAAAAAACATATATTATTATTATTTTTTTTATAAGAAACAATATTATATTAATTACGTTAAAATTATATAGTACGATATGCGGACAAGTGATCCGCCATCGACAATATGCTAAAAAACATATATTATTACTTAAGGTTTAAACTGATCTCCACCATTAATTAAAGATGAACTCGAGATAAGAGGCAGCCAAGTATCACGAGGCCCCAAAGAATCTTAATAGTTATAGCTTTCCACTACCTTGATATCATCAAAGTTTTTACGATAAAATCAAAATAAATCAGCCTTCTAGATGTATTAACTGGTAAAAAATAAAAAAAAAATTCTACAAAGGAAAAAGGTATCGCACATGTATGGAAAAAGAATGGAAATAACTACCAAATAGATCCTCCCATGTTAAACGTTCTGTTAGGCCACATAGCGAAAGGGACTCGATATTTATAGCAATAAATCTTTCTGGTGTTAACAGTTTTCCCCGGTCATGCAATTAAAGAGACAGACAACTAATGTTAGATTTGCTAAGCAATCTGGGAAATCTAGTATGGAAACTAGTGCAAAAATTAAACCATGCAAAATCAGGAAATGAAGATATCAGGCAACATGTCGCAGGCTCATGAAAATCTCATAGGCTAGAGCACAGAAAGATTCTTGAGAATGGAATCATGTGCATGTATCCTGTTTATCTTTAATCTTTGCTTCTTACTGAAACAGACTAATTGTAAAGTTCATTAAGATTTTTTGATTTACCAAATTCGATACCCACCTCAAAAGAAAAGCATCAGAAAATAACAAGAATCTGTAAACTTATGAAATGTTTAGCAACTATCAGATCCATTTGTCCAAGCAATTCCTGTAAATGTTTTTCAATTAATTAATAAGCCTAAAGATGTCAATAATCCATTTATGCAAGGACAAACCTCGTTAATGCCACACGTAAATTAAAAGTTCACTAACACACCCTTATTAAACCAAGAATCAAGAATCGCTTAAAGAATCTCCGTTATACCATATATACTTGTGACTCCGGGTGGTATGAGACCAATGAGGCGAACCACCTGTGAGGTCCACCACGAGGGATAGGGATTTCAGTTCTCCATTCTTCTTCTAAGGCTTTGCCATCTTTTACAGCAATGCTCCAATGTTCTACAACAAGTGTATGTCGGTTCTCTTTACTGCCCCCCATCACATGGAGTTGGCCCCTCCAAAGCTGTGTTGCAAGAGAGGAGCACACCTGAAAGCACCAAGTAAACAAATTTCAGAGACGTGTACTGTTATCTTGAATGCAATAATTATACTATATTTCCTCAAATTTCAAAGAAACTTATGCACTCATGAATAAAACTGGTAATTATGAAATGTTTGTAGACAGGAAAGGGAGGTACATCATGTCATTAAGTTCTTAAGGCAATCCAGGACCATACATATGACCGGGTTTGTAAAAAAGTGGGCAAAATTACATAGTTGTCCAGAATTTTTGAAAAATAAAAGAACTGCGTGTAAAATGCAGATAACAGGCAAAAGCAAAAATCATTCTGCCAAATCTGGCAAGAAGTCCAGCATGGCCCCAGTGAATAAAAATCAGAATACTTCCATGAAACCACAAAAGGTTAACATCACTTACAAACCACACAACAATTCCAGTAACTACATAAATGTACCTTCCATCTGTTACCATGCCTAAATGTGAATGTGCCATTTATTTTGGCATATCAAACCTTCCTCCCCAAGTGTTATCAGTGAATTATAAATGTCGACATGAGAATGCCCCTGAAAGTAAAAGAAAGAAAATCTTCAAATACCATAGTTTTATGTTTTCACTGAAGCATTCAGAAAACCATGAGAAAGGAACTGCAGGAATCATAAGAAGTGGTATGAAACCATAATAAAAGTTACCTTTCAATCCTTGATATTATCCCATGTTAACTCATGCGTGTGTGTGTGTGTCATGTTATTCCAGCTACATGCAACTTCAAAAGACATAGTTTTAAGACTGTTCGCCGACCTATAACAAATCAGTGTAAGTATCCCCATCAAGAGCCCTTTCCTCCCAACAATCTTCAAACAAAAACACAACTCTCTTGAGATATAATTACGCACCTCCGGATTTTTCACTCGGTATTGCTTTAACCCCAATAATTACCCGCAAACTTAGCTATAACTGGCTAGGATATGAAAATTTTTTCTTTTCTAATCCCCTCGTCTATAGCCCGGATGGAGCATCAACCCCATTTAATTTGCATACTTAGCCTTGAATTTAGTCTTTTAGGATTTCAATCCTTTCTA